>NW_024882710.1:0-212075 GCF_019059575.1 Amphibalanus amphitrite | reverse complement strand
TACACGTTGATAGCCATATACAATTTCAAAAAAGTCTCAACTCAAATCTAGCCTCAATGCATGCATTGTCGCGGCGCATGGCTATGACGTCGCACTAGAGATGTCGCTAGTTGATGGGCCGATTCGTGTAATACAATTGGCGAATACGCGCCCGGGGCACGGCAGGGCACGAGGCGGAGCTCAGTCGCCCGGGCTCCCTGGGGTATGTCAAGGTCACGAGGCGGGGGCGGGGCGTCAGTTCTGCCGTGTTTACGCTGTCATCCGGTACTGACGATCCGCAGGCGCGACAGACTGAGACACGCTTCCCGATGTGACGATATGTTTGGCATACCTATTCAAGGATTTCCGCGATGGTTAAGTGGTGCATATGCCCATTCCTACTCGGAACGCGCGGGACATCTGCAAAGCTACGCACGCCGAACTAAGTGCTGTACGCGTTTCAGTGAAGTCCTGTTCTAGGTATTCGGTAAAAGTTGTATGACTGTGGTTGGGAATCGCCAAAAAAAATACACGAATAAATCGGCCTCTTATAATGCCTAGGTGTGTACCTAGGGGCAACACGATCAGCAGAACGTTCGGGACAGGTCTCTTCAAAATTGAACATTTTAAACGTCTCCATGCTACAGACAGACGTTTAAAACGTTTTTAAATTTAAGGACAAGGACAAAATTAAAATGACATTTTGTGTAAAAATAATGATCCTTCCCCGGCCGAAAAAGGAGTAGGGGAGAGTGGGGTAATTTGGCCGCTTTTTTTAGAAAACGATGTAGCTTAACCCGCGCGGGGCTGGGGGGGTAAATTTTACCCCCCCTCGCGAATTTTTGCGATATCTCAAAAACGGCGGCGCGCAGCGCCGCCAAACTTTCAGTACCTTTTCTTACATCAATTTGACACTCCCCTGAAAATTTGAGTGAAATCCGTCGGAAATTTTTGAGAAATTGACGTTTTCGTGACGTCATGTTCGCCATTTTCGCCTCAAAAACGGCAAAAGTTCAAACGCCGCTAACATCTTCATTTTTAAAGGAATCAAGACGTAACAAAAAAAAAGGTTATACGTAATTTTACTTTGTCTATCAAATGGCTATCTCGGATTTTTGAAACTTTTGGATTTTGGCCTAATTTTTTTCAAAAAACTGACTTTTTTGGGAAAATCATTATAAAATCCAAAATTTTGAGTCTAGCAAAAAAACCGGAATATATGTCAGAGAAGTGGTCTATGTGCACCTACATACCAAATTTTAGAAGAATCGGTTCAAAAATGTGGGAGTTATTCAAAATGTTATGACGTCACGACACACAAAATTTTTGAAAAATGACTTTTTTGGAAGTTCTAGACCTCGTACGGAAACAAAAATAGCAACATTCGATTCGCCGTGAAAAACTGCATCAGATAGACACCTTTTTAGGCCTTAACAAGCAACTTCAAAATTTGACCTCACTTGACCTGACCTTGACCTGACCTCGACCTGAAATTCATCCAGAGGTGGTCCATATCACTTATTGAGTGTGTCTATTGAATTCTATGAGTAAAATGACCCATAAAACATGTGTCGCACATGCCCTTTCCCAGCCAGCAATTTTACTCCGGGCCCAAGCAGGCTAAAGTGCGGCTTGCCCGAGATTTTAGTCGGGCTAAAGTCGGCTAGGGCTTGGGCTAAAGTCGGCGTATGACACAAAAACGCCGACTAAAGCCCATGCTCCGCCGGAGGTATGCCCGCTCTGCGAGCTCCGGACAGCCGTAGCTTAGCCCTAGTTGTGCGACGATTGGCGGTAGCCCGATGTAAGCCCGAGCAAAACGTGACTGGCGCAGAAATGCGCATGCGTGAACAGCCGATCAAGTATGGCTCAACTTCGGCTTTACTCCAGTTAGCCAAAGGAGACAACCAGCTTGATCAGCCCGCGCTCCGCCCAAGTTGAGCCTGCTTTGATTGCGCGGGCGGATGTCGGGCTGAGCTGCAGCTGGTAACACTCGGGCATAGCTGCGGCATGCCCAAGCTCAGCCCAAGTAAAAAATGCATTGGTTTTGATCGAAGTGGGCAAACCCAGCTAAGCCCAAGCTGCCCGACGTTTGCCATAGTTTAGCCCAAGCGAATTGCCGGCTGGGTTTCTATATTTTGTTTTTTGGTGACCTGACCTGACCTGACCTGACCTTGACCTTGACCTCTGAATGATATTGTATGCAACGAATATTGTCTTGGTAGCCTAAGAACACGTTTTGGGCGATCAGTCTCAGTCCATGACTCTATTCTTCGGCAACTACGGTGCAAGGCCGATACTGTAGAAACTTGCAATTTGTACCCTTGACCTGACCTTGACCTTGACCTCAAACTTTAAATTAAGTACATGTTTTTAGTAGTTCGTGATGAGAGCTTTCGATTGGCGTTTGAATTTTCCAAATCGGACCATTAGTTCGGGAGATAACAGGGGGGGGGGTAAAATTTACCCCCCCCCCAGCCCCGCGCGTTCGGCTGGAGACCCCAGCCCCGCGCGGGTTAAAATTGACGACACATTTCTGCATTTTCTCAACGCTGGCAGGTGTCGCATTCATTTTACTTTACTGGACAGTGAACTTGAAATGATAGAGTAATTACTTATATTGAAATTGTGACGTATTACAAAGGTCTGCAAGGCGGCCAAATTGCCCCACTAGCAGGGTTATTTGGCCGGGGGTGTGGGGCAATTTGGCCGGTTTAAGTTTGCGGCCGGGATTTTCTGTTATATTGCGAGTCAGCTTCAGATTCAGCAATGACGTGTGTCCTATGACGCATTTGCCGCATTTTGGAGGTTAACTCAGGGGTCACAGGGGTCAAAATAGCCAAATTAGCGGCTCTAGATGCGAAGACAGTTTTTTACGAATAACTTTTGAAGTAATCAAGCTAGGCCAAAGCTTCGAGTACCATCGTAATTCTCTCGTCAGTCCGCATCGAAACATATATGTGTTGACCTCGAGAAGTCAAGGTCAAAGGTTTACCTCAGGTCACGTTACCTCACGTCGCTAGACCTCAAGGTCACGTGATTTCAAGGTCATCATGCATATCATTCGATGCGCCTTGGCGAACTGAACAGAATGAGACCATTTGTGTGGCTGTACCATTTTTATGTAAGGATTTATTAGCAAAAAACGTTTGGTAACCTTTGATGACGTCACATGCTCTTACAGTTGACCAATCGGAAGTAAGGCATCAAAGTAGTCAAAGTTGGTCATGAATCATGTCATTTATGGTACAATTGACAATGAAAACTCGGCCGTCCTAGCATAGTGACCATCAGCGCACCGGCCAAGTTGCCTCGCTAGTCCCGGTCAAATTACCCCATATTGCCATTCTGAAAATTTTTGTCTATAAAGTCATCACGGCTATACGGAATTAGATGAAATTGCTCTTGGAACCGCTGAACACCCCCAAGAATGGCGCTATAATGTCTGAATTCGTTTTTTAGCCCAAATACTACATGTTATACAATTTTGTAAACAGAAGCAAAAGTTACCACTTCCTAATGAAATTAACGTTGTATTAATTTTGAATAAAACTACGAGGGCCAAAGTTTAGACATTTGTCCTCCAGTTATTTCTACCCATGACAAATGAATAGAGACTAGAGTTATTTCACTCACTTTTATTAGACATGGTACAGGTGGGGGCGGCCAATTTACACCACCGGCCAAATTACCCCACTCTCCCCTACCCCCGATGAGCCTCTTGACGGTTTTCTGACGATTGCCCGGGACGCAAAGAGAAAGAAACAGACGCTCGGATACCTACCTAGCTTCTCATTCAATTTGGGTCTTCACTCTACCTTGTTCCATTTAACGATCTTAATTGTCATTGGTTAACATAAGACCTCAAAAGCTCGGCGAGGGCTAATTGTTAAAAAATCCTTCCGGGTATGTAATACCTACCTACTTGTCATGTGGCCTTGGCCATGTTTGTCATGTGTTAAGTGCACGGCCCTCCAGGGCTGACTTCTGTTCGGTCTAGCATGTGTGCTTTGTGGAATGCCTGCCGCACCGTTGGCGCTGAGGACAGCCGGCAGCCGCTTGGACTGCTTAGACGTTGAAGGCCGCACTATAACGTAAACATGCGTCGATTACTTTCAAAGGGCTGAGGAGGCCAGCGCTAGTTATCTGCTTTGTGCAGTAATTAACTTTTCGTAATTTATGAACGAGGCTACTCCATTATAAATCTGAAGCGTATGAGACTGAAGATTGTTGGGTGATGCGAAATCGCTCATGGGCTGAAACAGGATTGCACAGTGTGTAAGCCCAATAAGTCGATATTCTCGCGCAATGCTTCCATTCTGGCCCGTGAGGCAGAATTATCGAGTTGGCTGCTGACTGGTTCACACGATCCGCTCACCTCAATGATGCGGTCCACCTGCGGCCGGTACCGGAGGATGTTGTCTCGGACTCTGGCAGGTAGCTCGCAGTCAACCCCGGTACCCAGCGGAGCCGGAGAGGGCCGGGCCACCGCTGCCACCGCCGCAGCCACGACCAGTCGCGCCCAGCGCACCTCCATACCAGCGGAGTCGAGTCGGCGAGTCAGAGTCGTCAGTCGGCGAGAGCCAGAGTCGCTCGCTGTACCCGGTCGTCTGTCGCTAGCGAGTCGACCCGGGGAGCCTGTCCAGCGGGCGCTCTGGTCTGCGTCTGTCCGCCCGATCCGAGTGCAGCTAATGAGTGATTTTGGACGGCACTGTCGACCGACACCAGCGCCACCGGACGGCGGATGGGCTGAGCTGTCCTCACGTCCTCGGTTTTTCTCAGCGTTGTCCTCATGGGTCGCGGCACGGCATAATATGACGATTATACAGTATGTAGTGTGTATCTCAGATCAGTAGGTACGTACGTCGGGTGAACTTTTGCAAGGGAATGTTGGTTTATACATACATACAATTCCTCACAAGCTGAGTGGACTCCGATGTGTTAGGAACTCTGAAGAACATTCAGTTCCTTCCCTGTTTCTGCTGATCTCGATCCTATTAGGTACCACAGCTGGCTGTTGAGCGATAAAGCAGCTGCACTGCATTTATAGTTAGTAAGCAGTTGTATCGGTCCAGTCGGGGGAAGGGCTGTCAGTCGAGACTCCCCCCCCCCCTGCAGTCGAGACTCCTACATGGCTCCTGATCGGTACTCATTCATTTACTATTCCACACGGATAATTGACAAGTTGGTACATACCTCCTCTGTCGCATCCCGCTCATGAGGAGTGGCGTCCCATCCCGTGTGAAGCTGACAGCCGACAGGATTCCGTCCAGCACTAGCTGTATGTCCTAACTCCCCTGTGTTTAGGCTGCAGTGTGTGTCTTTTTAGCATGTGTGTTTGTGTGTGTGTTTTTTATGATGTGAAGGGTTTTTTATGGACCAATATGGTCTGGAATAAAGTTTTTGTCTGTCTGTCTGTCAATGTATCGGAGTCCGGATACTCGCTTAGTCTACAAATTAAATGGCACCCTCACCATCATAGCCACATTCAGGGGGGAGGGAATCATTGTAGAGCCATTTCTATGGTAGAGCCAAGTTGGTAGAGCTTTAGGGTCTTGGGTAGAGCCACATTAGTCCTCTAATCTTGCTCTCCCCTGCTACACCAGCGCCCTCCCTGCTGCACTAGCGCCATCTCTAATGCTACTCTAGCGCCCTCTGCTATTCACGAGCGCCATCTAGTCCTTAGTGTCATTGGCATTGGCATTGCGCTAGCTCTCGCACTGAGGGCGTTCAGGGCATCTGCGGTCGCTGACATCATCCTGGAACCTGAGTAATCGGAACCAGCTCAATAGAAACTGCAGGACTTTATCTAGTTATCTCCTTGTCAGTTGTCACCTGGACTAAAATGTAGCCATTTCCGTAAGAATCTTGGCGATTTCATACCCATTTCATAGCCTTGAACGGACGGCGTCATTTTTGCCGCATGCGTCGTTATTGCACACCTGTTTTGTCTCATCATTTGTGTTAGACATGTTATATTTCTTACGTCACTAGTCCGTTCTCATGAAAAAAGATTGAAGTTTACGAAATTGGTATATGTATATTTTTGATATTTGAAAGGAAACAAAAGGTGACACTCAGGAAGAGGAACTGGCCAAAAGTAAAGAGTAAGCAGTATGTAGCTCATGGATATTATCATTCTTTGAAAAATTTTCAATCACTATTCTGCAGGTGCCAGAAACGACAACCAATCAGAGCTGCGGAACTAATGACGTCACGTTATCGTTCAACTTCGAAGAGTTTCAGATCACCTGAGTCCTTGACCGCCTGTTGCACATCCGCGATGGAGGGGGTGTGGTGCGGTTGTGTGATTTCGCGCTCCCTAATTCTGAGTGGTGTGTAGGTGGGCGTTGCGCCAGTGTGTCAGTCGATTAAGAGAAATTTTTAAGACTGTTTTAGTATCATTGTGAAGGACCATCAAGCTTGAAAATGCGTGAATTAAAAGTTGTCGTTTTGGGCTCTGGCGGTGTGGGCAAGAGTGCTTTGACCGTCCAATTTGTAACCGGACACTTTATGGAAAAATATGACCCGACGATTGAAGATTTCTACAGGAAAGAAATAGAGGTGGATGGTTCTCCATGTGTGCTCGAGATTTTGGACACTGCTGGTACCGAACAGTTTGCCAGCATGCGTGATTTGTACATCAAGAATGGACAGGGCTTCCTGGTTGTTTACAGCCTTACCAATCATCAAACCTTTCAAGACATTAAAAATATGAAGGAACAGATTGCTAGGGTGAAAGGAACTGACAGGGTACCTATCATGCTCGTTGGCAACAAGGTTGACCTAGAGCATCAACGTGAAGTGTCAACGGTAGAAGGAATGGCTCTTGCTCAGATGTGGAGTGGTCCATTTCTTGAAACGAGTGCCAAAAGTAAAACCAACGTAAATCAAGTTTTCACTGAGATTGTACGGGAAATGAACGACAGCCTAGAAGATGAAGGTGGATCGGGCTGCTGCTGCACCATCTTGTAGCACCATGGTCACAGCTGTCATGTCAATGTGCAACTTCTGGGTCTCATGGTAAGTGTTACCCATGGTGCCTTGGCTGTGCCCTCTCTGTATTTAAGAGTTCTTTCTTAAACATTATGTGATATTACTGGCATTGTCATCATATATGTGTAGCAATTAGCATTAGTGTGTGTCTTATGGGTTTCAGCTATAAGCTCTTGTTTGCAGATTGAGATGTTTGTTACAGAGCTGTGCTGTGAGATGCTTGGAATGCTGACTCATTGGCATGAATCTTTTGATTTGTTTTTGATTCTGAAATTTATAATTTTGAAACAAAAAGCATTAATATTCATTTGCATTTATTTTTTGTTATTACTTGTTGGTCAAAGGATCAGGTCAGGAGTCATAAAAAATCTGGTTACCAGAGGCCTGTCATTTTATTGCCATGTCTTTATGGTCATTTACCTTATTATTCAGCCTATGTGAACTCACATTGCCATGCTTGTTTATGACAATCTCTCTAGACATTTGACCCAGGGCTGTTCACGGGCCCGGTGTGCGGTCGGACCGCACACAGCCTCGAAACTCCGCCCACTGCGTCCCTACGTCAGCCTTCCGTCACCGCACACAGCGATCGCTGTGGCCGGTCGGGACTGGCCACAGCAGACCGTCCACCGCACGCAGCCGTGACGTCAGAGCCGCCTACCCATCCCCTACCCCCACGCCTGCTGGACGCACCGCACACACCGCACGCAGCAGTGTGCGGTGCCCGTGAACACCCGGCACCTTCATGCCCAATGGCTTCATTAATCAGCACCATTAATATGTGCCTCAGGAAGGAGGGGTGACCAGACTCGTGGGCTGTATGGACGTTTGCTGAAGCACCCTCGGAACTGAAACGGTTCTTTTAAGTCCAAACACAAACACAAACACGAGCTCTCACCATCTACTCGAGGGGTGCTCTTTGATAAATGGATGTCGCCTATCGCGGAGTCCTCCCGCGTCTTGCGTGTAATGGCTATCGGCTACCGTAGCCTATGCTCTTGAAATATCGGCGTTTGTCGTGTCCTGTGGGCTTCAGAACATGTCTCAAAATGGGTAGAAAGCGACCCCGGTTGTCTCGTCTGCGTTTCTCCGTTGTTTACAGGTGCCTTGTTGGGCTGTGTAATGGTGGGCCGGATGACGGACGGCATCGGACCGTAATGGTCCCATGTGGCGCGAGCGGGCGGCCTTGGCCGTCCTGCTGCGCCCTGTTTGCATCTCGCCGCTGCCGCCGCCGCTGCTGCATGGTGATTCATCCGCTTCTCTCGGTGTCCTTCCCTCTCCCACTCTGTCCTCCCCGTCTCCCTCTCTGTCCTTCCCTCCGTCCCGCCTCCTGTGACCCACACTGCCCCAACGTTTCGAGCGCCCTAGCCCGCCCGAGTCACGCCCACTTGATGTGGCCTTGCCCGAATCCGATCCCTCATGGGTAGCTGCGCCTCGCCCTATACCGCCTGAGTTTTTTTTCTAACATCTGGCTATATTAGTCGCTCCTACCCTTTTCCAGCTCCTGTCCGCCCCCTTCGACCCAGCTGTCTTTCTCAATCTTCTGGACACCCTTCCCTTGCTGTTTGATGTCCTCTTTCTGAAGCCCGCCCGCCGCCTGCCCGTATGTGAAAAAACGGCGACACTGACATGAGATCAGGGCCGGGCGCGAGAGGTGTAATTGGTGACCGTTTCATAAATTTCCGTCGCCGTCCCGTCCGTTCCCTCCCCCTCTCGAGGCGGAAAGGTCGCCCATCGCGGTTCGGTGACGAATGCGGTGTGAGAGTATGAGATAGGACTGGCGCGGCTGTGGCATCTGCTGCACTAACTTCTCGACAGCTGCATTTCAGCTTCGCCTGCTGTTTGCAGTCCATTTAGAAGTAGAACATATTACTGGCTAAGGTCAGTGGGTTAGTCTGACAGTTTCCTTCCTGACAGTGTCCTACCCGCTTTAGACTGTAGCCGGATTATATACGACCACGTGGATACCTATGACGGACGAGCCCTGCTGGCCTTGCTGTCACATTGTCGCCGCTGGGGTCGGATGCCGTCAGCGATGGCTGGGGCCGGTGACCGGCCTGCAGGCTGGCCTGGCCTCGGGCGGCTGCACCGTGCTGAGCACGTGAGTCACCGGCGCGGCGGCTCGGACGTGTTTATAGCTGGTCATTGGCGGCCCGCGACCCTCCGTGCAGCACGGCTCGGCCGGGCAGGAGGGAGGACTGTATCTCTGATGGAGGACTGTCTATGAGCACTTGAAAGGTCTCTAACCGCCAGATGGACCATCTCCGGCGGCTGGATCGTTCTCTGACAGCTAGAGAGTTCGTTTTTGACGGCTCAGGCTGCATACACAACAGTTGCTACTTGCTTTTGCTGCTTGGAGTCTCGGACAAAGCAGCGAAGGCCTACTTACGATCGAGCATGCTCGGACGCTTGTCACTGGAAGGGCAGAGGTAGATAGGTCGCTGACCAGACTTTGGTCCGTGATCAGGGTCAGGTAGAGTGATTGGTATCGCCGGCTGGTCAATGGACATCATTGGCTAGTAATTGTGTTGTTGGGACAGGCTTGATCACTATCAGAGGTAGGAATCGATAGGTAATCGATCAGTGATCACTGATCAGGCCTAAATGGCGAATATTTTTTTATGGGTGCCTGTATTGTAATTGCAACATAATATTTTAATTCGATCTAGGAACACAAATTGGAGTAAGGACTAAAAATTAGCTGGACTGGTATATCGTGCCCGCCGAGTCCCCACTGCTATGGAGTGCCGGCCAACCGCTCCGCCATGCTCTCACCTCACTGCGAGCTCCGGGTCTCGCCCGGGCGGCGGCCGGGACCGTCCATCAGCGCGGCTCTTAGCGATTGCGGAGTTGAGCGCGTCTAACCGACAGGTTCCGGCAGCGGAAATGAAGCACGGTATTCTCTGGCGAGATAAACGACCCCCAATATCGGCGTTCTCTCGGCGAGGGCGGCACCGGCGACGGATTGATGCTATCGCCGGCCGATATATTTCCCGGGCCAGTTCGCTAACGATCCGCCATCATCGTCGCCCCCACGACCTGAGAGACTTCGAACTCGCGGCGAGGGTGGGGAGGGGTCGTCTGCCGTGCGATTGGGTCGGCTGAGCGGAATGGCATCTTGTCTGGCATCAGCACAAACGTTGAATCCGTCACAGATCCTGGTCGCTGGATCGGCCATGTCGGCTTTTTTTCGTATCAATCACTGACGTGTCAGAAAGTCTTTGAACGTTAGACGGCGGTGGTTGGGCTGTGGAGCTCGCGCGTTACCGTGGCCGCGTGGCTCCCGACAAGTCAGCGATCGGTCACAGCATTGACTGATGACCGCCTTTTGGGATCGCTGTTCAATGCTACCCCGGGACTGACCTCACTGATATTACTGATACAAGATCCACTGGGCTACCGCTTGTGTTGGTTTAACCAACTGAGAACTGTGCCGCTGTCAACCCAGTATCGCTCAGCTGATCTGGCTGAATCTCGCTCACCCCGGCGTGGTGCGGTGTCATTGTGGGCAGCGGGCGGGCCGTGCCCAGTGGGCTGTGCTCGCGGTGACATTATCACATGCGGACCACCACCCTTCAAACGTCCGCCAGGACACGCCCGTCGTTAACCCAGAATGACGCCAGCCGGGCAGCCCGGGACGACCTTCTGTCCGCCGTGGACGCACCTTTTGTAGGTAGCGGGCTATAATGTGGGGATTGATAACGGGGGGCCGGTTCGATCCAATGCCGCGGCCCAAATAGAGACGTTGTTGATTGCTGAGACCGTTCGAGACAGGATGCTGTTTTGACAATATTGAAGAGTGGTCTGATAGCAAGGCGCATTTGGCCAGTCAACTCCAAGGCATGTCGCTATATGAGTGATCCGCTTTAGTGGTGCTTCCTACGCGCAGCTGTGGAGGCTGAGTGGAGTAGAGTTCGCTTGGGGAGGGGATGGGGATCAGCTGGAACGGGAATGGGGAAGCTCAGTGCCAGCCGCCGCGGGCCGGACGTTCCCGTGCATGTGCAGCGTTCGGCTGCTGGCCGCTGGCCGTGCCGGTGCATCTGGCCTGGGCTGTATCGGTTTCGTCACCAGGGAGCGGCGTCTGCCGCTGATCTGCTGCCTCCTCCATCTCTGTAATCCTGCCGCTGTCGTTAAAGGTAAGTACAGCTATCTCCATCCTGTGTGCAGTGTGCACTCAGATCGGATGTAATGCTCGGTTGAAGGAGTTTTCGTCGGACTATCCCAAAAACCTCAGTTTACTTCAGGCCGCGCTTACACACCCCTCCAGCAGCACTATCAAACCTATAATCTGCTATTGATGATCGCCTCTGCTCCACGATCTCAATGCATCACAACGTGCGTGCAGTCGCATACGGGTCGGGCAATTATAAATTTTTGAGGACAGTGCGGGTGAATCATATAACCGACATATTGAGCCTTCCCTAACCATCGAACGGGGCGACGATGGCAGGGCCAGTTTCGGGACAGATTGCGGCCGTGGACGACAGATGATGAATGATGTGGACAGAGGCGGTAGGCTGTGGGTGATGGGCGATGGATGACGGAACTGGACGGTGAGAGATAGGCAGGGTCTGTTCCAGTCGCACTTCCTAACACCTCTAAACTCCTCCAAGAGCGAGATAGAGGAGGTAAGAGCAGGGTCCTCCTTGGCTTTTTAGGGGCTAGAGCTGCCACTTGAACAGGGAAGCAATCTTGGAGGAGTTAAGAGGTGTTTGGAAGTGCGACTGGAACAGACCCTTAGACGATAGACGGTGGACGGTGTGATGGGGAGCGGACGATGGCGATGGACGATGGGGATTTATGATGGACATTGGCGGTTATAAATACATGACAGGCTGTCTCGAGGTCGACGGTCTTGCTCTGCCTCTGCGCGCCCGTGCATCACATGGATCCGCGCCGGTCGCAGCGTCGCACGCACCGCTAGCCCCTGCAGTGGGGTCACGGCAGAGTGCGCGTCACCTGATAGAATCAGTCGCCCCGCCTAGACCGGCCCGGTAACCATAACGGTCACGGTACCCTTCCCCTCGGTGACCTCTCTGACCCCTCCGCTGACCGATCGCCGCGTGACCTGCATCAGAGGACGTGTCAAGGTCATGGTCACATCAAAGTCATCGTGACAGAACTTATGACGACGGCCGCGGGCGTCGAATGGCCGCCCCACTCGCCACGTATGAGTTGTGTCCCGTGATTATTCCAACTGTCGGTGATGACCAAACTTGTCTTCAGCGGCCGTTAAACGTGACCGAGATGGCCGTCAAGGGGTGACGCTGGCGAATCTCTGGGTTGGTAAATCGCAGTGGGCGCTGATGTAGGGTACGGGAGGGGGAGCTGGCTGAACGGGCGGGGGGCGGAGGGGTCGAGATGACACGACAGTCCCGCTGGTTTTGCCGCTGACAGGTGACTCGTGTCACCGCCCACCGGAGTGTCACAGGGGTGCCGGAGTGACACGGCGATAGGGCTATCGGTGTCAGCCGCTGGTACCGCGCGGAGCTAACTGCCGCCTGTGTACATACGTACCATATGGGGGCTGGGGGCGCTGGGAACTCTCTTCAGGGCTGTAGCTAGGTGTCTACGTTGGATGGAAAGTCGCCCTAATCTGTTGAACTGGCGGAATGTGGCTTATTTTATCTGGCTAGGCGGGAAGAGGATCCTAACATCCATGGGTGTGGGAGGTGGTAGTGGATTCAGTCACTGCGAAGTTCCATTCATAGGAAGGGAAAGGCGCCAGCTGTTATGCTCGGAGTGGTGAGACGAGTTGGTTTGGCGTGGGAGAGACATCTGTCAAACCGCCGGCCACCGCCGCCGCCACTGGCGCCGTCTCAGATGGACTCGGACAGTAATCGGGTTTTTATCGGCGCTCAGTCTGTCTCTCGGCTGTCTCCGGGTGTCGTTGAACTGCGTCCGCCGTCCGCCGGCCATCGCCCTCAGTCGCAGCCAGCACCCGTATGGACTGGCTTTTTTCTTGTTCTGCAGGCTCCCTATACGGACCAAGCACCATTTACTTGTTCTACGATAGCCATATCACCGTACTCGGCTGTTTGTAACATATTTTATCGCTCCCACCCACGGCAGTACTGCGGCAGTCCTCCAGTCACGTGATGGCCGCCTCCACCACTGTCCCGCCGGGCGGAAGGGTCACGTGTTCGACCGACGCTGTATGCCGTCACTGTTTACACATGACGTGCTCTGATCGGTCGGAATGTCAGGGTCGCCGTCACTATCTCATGTCAAACAAACGCGCCTTATGTTGACCGCCATGGTGAAGCTGGATCGTCATCGCGTTATCGGCTAACCGGAACCCGGCGGAGGGTAAAGCCTTGTGAGCTGTTTGGCTAGGGAGCTGCGAAAAGGCGTCTTTGACTAGAACCTCACCAGTCACCAAACCTTATTACGGATTATTTGCCTGAGCTGTAGCCTGTCTGTCTCCTGCCTTTGGACTGTATCATCTGTGTTGCGCAGTGATGACGTGGTGTCACGTCGAATGACTCACAGGTTCTCTGATATTGGTTTGAGTGCGGTGTGACGCTGAGCTTGAGCTGCCAGTGTCGCAGCACTACTCCGATAAAGGCAGCTGGCGTTTGCTGTCTGCTGACAGGCACCAGCGCGTCTGCCGCGTTGTGTGCGCTGTTTATCAGCCTCTGACGAGCACTGTGCAATCTGCATTGTGTGGATTCTGGGCCAATACCGAGGGCTGGTGCTTGCCGATACCCGGTCTGACGATAGCCGTTAGTTGTTACAATGAACTGGGGAAGTGACCGCTTACTGGTTATATCTTGAAGTCATGAAGTTCCTGCTGACTGCAGTGTACCGGCCCGGCAGCCTTCTGCGTTTGGCAGGGCATGATTTGGGCAGTTTTGACGAATACACTCGCCGTCGCCGCCTGCCTGATGATGTCAGATTCGTTCTCCATCGAGCCCGGCTTGGCGCCTCCACAGGAGCCTGCACGAAGACAGCAACCGTGCAGGGCGGCTTAGAATCCGCGATAGACACGATCAGTTGGACTTGGAACCAGCGTATAGGCACTGGCGGACCACGAATGTCCGGCCTCGCCCGGCTGCCGTGCGGGTGTTATGTGCGTCTACTGAGCTGGAGCACGCTGTGCGTGACCAACCAGCACGCGCCGCCGCTGCCGGCCGGGCGGGGTAGGCGGAAACTACCTCGTCCTCCGCCGCCTGCACCACTACCTCTGGTCTGGTCGGCTTAGTGGAGAGGAAAGTGGAGGCGCGAGGTGGGCTGAACAGGAATCTCTATGTTGATCTAGGAGATTGAGAAGCTGCAAGTTGCTGGGAGGTTGTTCTATATAGGTACTCTCTCTGGCTGGGAGCCTCCTACATTGGGAGCAAGAGGTGCTGTAACAAGCTGATATTGCCGAAGTGAACAAGAGGCTTGTTATTTGTGTGACATTTATTACGCTTCACCAACTGTATAAGCAGTCTGTTGCGGCCAGCTGTTGAATTCCCAATCGAATCAATGGGACCCATTGATTCGAAGGCGGCTGAATGCAGACGGTTGCGTGGTGAATAACACCGCCGCCCGCTGCGCTCCCATCGACCGGTCATGCCTAATTTCTTAGACACGCGCCGGCCGCGGCAAAAAGTGGCCAGCCTCCGTCACGTGCGCAGTCTGTCGATCGGTTATCGGGGATCGATCAGATTGGGCAAGTTGGAAGGATCACTGGCTGTTTTCGACGGAGTGTGTGCGAGCTCCTGTCGGACGGTTTGGGGATATAGGTTCCGTGTCAGTCTGTCTTACCATTATACATTGAGGTGGGTAGCAGAACCAATTGGAAAACGGTACGATTTACGAGCAGCAGCCGCTGTACCTCCGTTTGTCTCTGTACGAAAAATGGCCCAGTACGAATGAAAAGGAGAGGGGTTCGCCTGCCCCGAGTGTAATCTTCTCCTGCCATCCACTTTCATTTTCGGTTGTCGTCATGAGCATTACAACAATCCGTTAGTTAACAAGTGGGTGCTGTAATGATAACTTCAGTAAAACATATTGTGTGGATGTAAAGAATCTGGGGTTCCCGTCATACCCCGTCATTACCTACCGAAGTCCGGGATAACAATAGCCACCTCGCTTGTGTGACTGTGAATTATTGAAGCCCACGCCTCGGGTGCCCGGCTGTATCTCGCTGCCGGCCCTCGGTAGGCCGACTGTCTGTGTGTCTGTGGGTCGGCGGCCGGCCGCCGTGCCCCGCTGTGCAGCGGAGGGTGAAAGTGGCGCGTCTGGCGGCCGGGCGCCTCCCCTGCCGCTGTCCAGGCCACTCAGAGCCGCGCGCGACACGGCGGGGGTCGACTCGGGTCGGAGAGTGGTCCGGCCGGCGCACGGCCGCCGAGAACTATGGAAATAGGTGGTCCGGGGTTCTCTGGGAACCTGGTTCGTGAGTCCAGAGGAGAGTCTCTTTCCCTCTCCCTCTCCCTCTCCCTCTCCCTCTCTCTCCCTCTCCCTCTCCCTCCACTCTCCCTCCCTCCATCCCACCCTCTCTCTCCCTCTCCCTCACTCTTACTCTCCCTCTTTCTCTCTCTTTCTCTCTCTCTCTCTCTCTCTCTCTCTCTCTCTCTCTCTCTCTCTCTCGCTCTCTGTCTGTCTGTCTGTCTGTCTGTCTGTCTGTCTGTCTGTCTGTCTGTCTGTCTGTCTGTCTGTCTGTCTGTCTGTCTGTCTGTCTGTCTGTCTGTCTGTCTGTCTGTCTGTCTGTCTGTCTGTCTGTCTGTCTGTCTGTCTGTCTGTCTGTCTGTCTGTCTGTCTGTCTGTCTGTCTGTCTGTCTGTCTGTCTGTCTGTCTGTCTGTCTGTCTGTCTGTCTGTCTGTCTGTCTGTCTGTCTGTCTGTCTGTCTGTCTGTCTGTCTGTCTGTCTGTCTGTCTGTCTGTCTGTCTGTCTGTCTGTCTGTCTGTCTGTCTGTCTGTCTGTCTGTCTGTCTGTCTGTCTGTCTGTCTGTCTGTCTGTCTGTCTGTCTGTCTGTCTGTCTGTCTGTCTGTCTGTCTGTCTGTCTGTCTGTCTGTCTGTCTGTCTGTCAATATTGTTCTGGCTCTTGCATGATTAGTTGTCATAAAGCTCGTTGTGTCCTTCCTTTTAGCCTCGCACTGTAGCTTCGCGTATCCCGTAGCCAATGATAACTCGCCCGTCTGTGGCATCCATGCCCGCTCTGGTTCTCTGAAGGTTTATATGTTCGTTTTGGCATCAGCTGACCCGTCAGACAGGCTCGTCACATTCCGTGTCGAGTGCCGTGAACAAACAAACATGCACAACATAAAAATAGAGAGCCCATCCGGAGGTAGCTGTGGTGTTGTCTGGCCAGTTTCTAGGTCGAAATGGCCATGAGACATTTGAGCCAGTGATGGCCATGAGCACTTGAGCAGCCCTAACAAGACTTTCTGCAATGATTGTTTCCTTTCCAAATATTTGTTTCAACAGTCCATGTACGTACAGCGATTTGCTTTGTTATGCTTTGCTCTCAAGGCTGAATGCATCGGTAAAAGAGTGCGATATTAGCCGGTCTGAATTGCTCAAAATTGTATTGGCGGCCTGCGTGACCGCGGGCGTCACCAGTTGGCCGCCGAGCCATCCACTGACAGGATCCCGTATCGATGACGTCAGCGCCATTCTTAAATCCATTGTCCACATGCCTGCACAGTGCACATTGCGTAACGTCCGACAACAAGGAACTCCTGCCTTCACGACCGCAAACTTTATGCAACGTCTGATTCGTTGCTAAGGGCTATCAATACAGGAAAATGAGATCAATGCTACTGAAGTTGGTATAAACAGCTTGGATGTGAAGCTGCGAATGGCTTCTTCGATCCGACCTAGACCGTCGTTGTTTTTGTGTTTTCCCAAAGTCGGCGCTCAGCACAACGTGGTTGATGTGTACTTGACCCGATTTGGCAGTCGGACGGTCACACACTGTTCCGTATTTCGTATTTTGTATCCATCTCTCGTACGGTCCTGCCTCCTGGGACGACTTTTTGCTGACCAGCTTAGTGCCACAAAGACGCTGCTTTATCCGCCAATGGCGTCCTGCGGCGTCTGTGTTTTTGCCACGCCCACAGGCGGAGCTCGGGGCTCGTTAACAGAGAGCTGGTGTTTTTGCACCGACGTGCTAAGTCTCTGCTGTTGAACAAATTATTAAGTTTTAGATCTGAGGGATATTACTTCGGTGTGGAAAAGACGTGATGGCGCAGCTGTTGTTCCCTGTAAAACAGGAAGCTACGATGCCACAACTTTTGTTTTTGTGTTTGCCAGTAAGTGATGAAGCCAGTCGCGGCCTGCCATCAATTACAGAAAAACGAAAGGAAAACTAGAACTAAGGATCTCTTGAAGTAGCGCACGTCACAGATTTTCCACCTGCATCCCCGTACCATTTGCGATGGCCATCGTCATGCCCGGCCTTGTAAAGCGCATTGGACTGAGGTTGTAGAGCACTGGACATTTTACATGACAGACCGGTGACTTCGGGCTGAACCCTTTGCCCCTTTCAAGGACGCCATGGCTTACAAAACAAGCTGGACAGAGTAATCTTGACTTGTACGACTCGTAGTCCATATCAGGAGACCCCTATTCAAATGCTCTATTTGTATTAGCTGTCAGACATGCACTTTTCTGCCGTTCGGGCGACGCGTCAAGACATTGCACTTCAACATTATGAAGGTTCACTCCATCCTTGGATCAAATAAATACATGCTGACTGAAGTCAGCTGACTACACTGTCTTCTGTCTCTCCTTCGCTCCTTGTATAAAGGCACCCCCTCTGCTCCCTGACAACTCTAGCCACGCTATCCAATATCCATCCATCCATCTGTCCGTCTGTCTGGGAGACCTCAGTGCGCTCCAAATGAGAAGGAATGGCTCGGCAGCCACCTCGTCTGCCTCCTCCGTCGGCCGGACGGGAGGGCCGGGCTGTCCGGGAGGACCGGAATAGACGCGACTGCGGCCACGGAACGCCCTCCCCGCACCCCGACCCGGGGGGGGGGGGGAGGGCGAGGGAGGGTGTCAGAGCCAGGCCATCGCGCTGCATTGTGTCTACACCTGATGCATAGCCCGAGATGCATGTATGATCTATGGCGTACCAGGTTACATGTGCATATATGTATGTGTGAATGTGTGATGTATGGATATACACACCGAGATGATTGGTCTGATGTGTGTCATAAATGATGCAGAGTCTGCATACATGGATGTGCATTTTGTAGGGCTCACCACTGTGGTGATTGGCGCCGATGTCTGTCCAGTTGTACGAGTGCGTCACTGCCACCGCTCCTGGGTCCCGGTGGCAGCCAGATGCGCGGACAGTGCCGCTCAGTGGCCGTCACCGGAGGCAACGGGGAGGGGAAAGGGTGTCGGCTTCATTCCAGTACGGTGTTAGGTGACACGGACCGGGCGGGTCGGTCTGAAGTACCGACTGAGGGAAGGCGAGGATCCCCGGTGCAGGAAAGGGGTAACTTCCGGCGCCCGCCCGCGTCGCGAGCCGGCTCAGTTCGTCTCCCATCTCGTCTCTCGGGCGGAGGTCCGTGTCCGACTGACAGTGACAGCTCCACTATTCTCGTTAGGACGTCGTGTGACGGCGCTCCCGACGGCCCCACTGCCGCTGTATCGTCGTACCGATGCATTGGTGTTTGATGAACGTAGCCCTCGGAGTCGCCCGCCGCCCGACTGCGGCGTCCCGGGAGACGGTGCTCGCGCTCACACAGTGCATGGTACTTCGTACTAGGGTAGCGGCAGCCCAGACTCTCTCTCTCTCTCTCTCTCTCTCTCTCTCTCTCTCTCTCTCTCTCTCTCTCTCTCTCTCTCTCTCTCTCTCTCTCTCTCTCTCTCTCTCTCTCTCTCTCTCCCCCTCTCTCATCTCATCTGTTTTATTTTTCTCTTTCTCTCCGCTCTCCTTGGTTGTCTGTCATTTAACACCAATAAATAAGAAGCATGAACATTAACTGCTGCTGTTGAAAGCCAGTTGAGTTTCTCTCGCTTATTCAGTGAGTCATAACTTTGGAGACAGTGGCATATAAGGCTAAGAGGATTAAATTGTAAGCTAGCACTTCCGGCTGCTCTTCAAATCGCTGTCAAAAGCGAGATAATATAAAGAGAGCTTTATACCCAGCTGAGGCGGAAAGAGGTTTGGACGGACAGTGGGCAGAGCGGTGTCGCATTGCGTCTGCCACGCCCTGCGCTGGTATCCCCATGTGTCCCCGGGAGCTACCGTGTCCGGAAACGATCGGCTCCCTCTGTTTGCCAGAGGCGTAAATGTTTATGGGCCCGGCCGCTCTCCGCTCGAGCGGCCGACCGAGTGATGGCGACGATCTCGAGCTCCTGGGCTTCCGCGGGCACTGTCCTCGGGGAGGGCGCCGTGCGCACGTGCCACCCGTGTCTCCCAGAGGGTGGAGGCGGTAGGGTACGGCGGGGATTTGTCAAAACCGACCCAGTTCCCTGCGGTGTGTCGGCGCACAGAGCTGCCTGTTCTGTGTACTGGGGTGGGGTGGAGCGCGGAGAGGCACCGGTCGGAGAGTTGTGATGAACAGACGCAGAGCGGTGAAGTCTGGTGGTTGGTTAAGGCGAATAGAATATATGGGGATGGAAATGACTCAGCTACGAATGTAGGATTATGAAAAGGGTGTTTATGCAGAGTGCAAACATCTCATAAACATCGTCATTTCTCTCTTCCGACTTACCTCGCCGAGTAGGGGGTCTACTCTCTTCCCTCCTTACTTTCACTCTCCTTCCGTATATTATCCTCCCTTCGTATAACAGCCTGCTGAGGGTGATCTACCCGCCCCTTTTCTCAGTGACCTCCTCCGCTCCTCTCCCAGCCGCCCCTCTCCCCCGTCCGTCGGGAACCCCGTCGCTGCAGCGTCTCGCACCAATTGTCGGCACGCGGTGTCTGCAGGCTGTGCAGCGGCCGGCTCCATCACATCAACAGAGGGGGACGCGCCGCGCCGAATACGAATTCAATTACAGGCCGCTGTGACCCACAGACGCGCGCACAAGTGCCATGATGTCCACTGACACTTGTGCTTGGGTACGGCGTACTATGCATATTGGATGGTGCTGTGATTTGGTGGTCCTTAGCGCCCCTTCACCAAGCGAGGGGTCCTTGTGATGTGGCAGAGACGGTGTTAGGCCATCTATGGTGGTTTATACTGCGCTTCAAATGTCTTCTTGAAAGGCGACGGTGATTGGGCATTATGGCCTCCGACACTTACGGCCAATCTCGGCAATAGACTGTCTTCTCGTGGTCTTCTTGGGTGTACTCTAACTCCCAGTGTTCTGGTAGAGGTCAATCAAATGTCCTTCATCCTCCAGCATGCCATGTCTAGGTGTCATTCACCTCTATCATGTGATAGTAAGCCTTCATTCTTATATGCGACTAGGGCTGCCCGAAACGGACCACATGGATCAAACACAATAGCTCACATGGGCGATTTGCCTATCGACCAGGCTTTATATAAGCTCAGCGATCCGGTCCCAGTCGTTTTCATAGTGGTCTGATCACCGCTGACCACAATTGACCCTGCTCACGAACCGTGACGTTTTGCCAGGCGCCGCCGTGCCGGACTTCGTGACGCTGTGGCTGCCGTAACAACTTGGCATCGTGATATCGTGGCACCGTGTGCCGACGTGCCCCTGCCCTGACGCGACCCCATGTCGCCGTGACGCCGCTCTACGGCGTGACGCGACTAGACCGTGACGGTCTGTACGTGACGCCTGTCCGTGACGGCTGTGCAGTGTCAACAACAAAGCGTCGCGTCACGGCGGAGCGGAGCCGCGCACGGTCCCGTGCCCTTGATCAGAGCCGGCACAAGGAGGGGCCGACGTGCAGTCTGAGCGAGAGACTCCCGATAAGGACCGAGCGGCCCGACCGTGCTGGGGATGGGGATGGAGGTGGGCGGCGCTGGTGCGTGGCGCGGGACAGCAGAGGGCTCCTTGGTGCGGAGGTGCAGCTGCAGAATGGTGATGGGATTTGATGTCTTAAGGTTTCCGTAGGTTGGAAGTGAGTGAGGCTGAGTCCCTGGGCTTTTGATAGTTTAGATTGCCCGTGATTTGAAGATCTCGAAACTTACCAAACGCTTGGCTCATCCTGGTGCGCTGTTGAAGCTGCTTAGTTTGTCACAAGTTTTTTCATTAACAAATGAATTGAAGAGGATTACTGAATTGTTTGCCTGGCTGCTGCCTTGTCCACCTGATGAATCCTCTGAACTTTGCTCTGCTGCCAGCCTTATATCAACATTATCACTCTTTTGGCAACAGGTTCTTTCCGCTGATTGCATATCGCTCCCCGTTGACGTTGGGGTCAGGGGGCTGTCCGCCATTTGTGTTATGATGCGCCACGGTCGCCGGCGGCTGATAGCAGGTAGTCGCGCAGCCAACGGAGCCATATCTTCAGCCAACATCCGGCCCAAGCCCCCTCGTATCTGCCGCCGTCGCTGCGCTGCGCAGACTGCAGGGTGCGAGTCCTGTCCCGGAATCTCGGGACCCCGCCCTGCCCTGCCGTGACGCCTCTCGGCCGCTCCGGGGGCGATCGGGCGCTGTAATTAATCGGCCCCGGGACGGACGCCAGCGGCGGTGTCCGTCTTTGGCCGCTTCCGTCCCGCAGGTGCACCTGCAGCGAGCTGTCTGAGGCGCTGCCGACGCTCCGGGGGTGGGCCCCGCCCCGGCGGACCGCCGCGGACAGCCCGGGGCCTTGGGGACCCGCCGGCCCGGGCGGCACCTCCTCCGCGGGGGCGGGCCGGATCCGGGTACCGCTCCGTGATTTCGTGACGGAATGAGACGCACAGGCCGCAGCCGTGCTGCCAGGGAGTTTTGGTGGTGCAACAGGAGCGTCGCATTAGGTGTGGGTCGGTTGACGGTCACGTTACAGTGGTTTCAAAGCACTGGTATAGTGCCAACTTGCCGGCAATACCCCCGCGGTGTAGGGTCCGTGGAATGCGGTCGTGACTGTTCAGGGATTTGGAGCGGGAAGACACGTGATGCTCTGCTACTCTGGTGACACTTATGAAACTGGAATTTGCTGCGCTTTGTTTAGCCCCAAGCAGCGACATGAAAGGTGCACACGGGAACAGTGTCCGTGAAAATTGTTTGCCGTACCCTAAATGCAACACTTCGGCGCGTGTGCGCTCTTATGTGACTGTAAACACAGCTTGGGTAGGGTTCACTTCCTGCTCATCCTTTCCCACCGTGAGAGGAGACTCGACTCGCGTGTTTACCTTGTTGGCGAAGCCGGGAGGTGTTAGTTGGCTGCTATGGTTTCCCGTCGTGGATCGAGCACCGCTGTGCATGCGCCCCGCTGATGGTATGTTGCGCTTGGCTCCGCTGCGGTCACTGGCACCGTGCCGAGCACTTCAAACCAGAACACCTGGGCCGTGCTGCTCCGGCCGGCGGCGGCGCGGTCCACGCTGATACCCGTACGGTAAGGGACGGCTCACCACGGTCAGCCAACCTCAGCCGTGGCCGCAGACGTGATCGGGCTGTTTTCAAAATGGAAATGCCGCTCGATTTATCATCCCATAAAGCCACAAAAGTGGCGTGTCATGAAATGGGAGTGGATCGTTAGTCAGGTAGGATATTAAAATTTCTCGGATATCATGAATTGTTGGGCCGATGATAGATCAAATCGGTCTTGGTTAAAAGCTCGTTACTGGAATATTTTGCGTGAATACCTTTAACTCCAGCTCACAGGCGACCGGCAATACATCAGCGGGCGATTCAAGGCATCTGGTTTCGAACTTTAGTGTCTCTTTTGAGAACAAATTGGTCATGGAAGGTCAAAGAGTGGTGAGAAGATACGGCCTTCACTATTCCTGACCTTTAATTAGGTCGGCGGTTTTGACATAGGCGTTTGACATTTTTCTCGTACAGTGGTTTGTGCGTGGTGTGACAACATACAACCACCGCAGTATAAGTTTTTCAATGCTAACGTAGCGGATAATGTCCCACTTTCCCTGGTTATCCCTCTCGTGGCTATATTTACACCACGGCGGACGGCCCGCCACGACCATCAGACCTCCAGTTTTCTCGCCCATCTCTCAACGCTAAGCAGCTTGCAGATGGTATTCATGCCTGAATAACCGTGGCAACTGCGGTCCGCTCCGCAGCTGAGGCCTGCCTACATATTGCCAACCTGTTACCGCCGACCTACCGTCATCGGTAGGGAAGAGGGAGTCTAAGAGGGCCGGTGTTTGACCTTCCTGGGGACATGGCACCTGTGAGAGTGTGAGAGATGCTGAAACTGCTGCGTGGTGGCTGCCGTGGAATCGCTGATGTATCGCCGTCGTCTGTCCTGTCGTCGGAAGCGTTAGGCGGGCCTGTGGCGCCGTGGGACGGCTCGGTCGGGTCGGCAGGTCACACCGCATGGTATGAGAGGTCACCACGGGGCACATAGGGTCACGCAGAGACACGCCGGGTCAGGGACGGTGCTTGAACGGCGTCCGGTGGCGGTTGGAGGCTCGTAAGAATGTTTGGACAAAAATTGCCACCGTTTTAGAGCACGCACGCTAGTCCGTCTTCCCACAACTACACCATTTTCGATGCATTTTAAGACAAATGAAGTCCAATTTAAAACAGTTGATTTCTGATTTAAAATAATTGACAGGCAGGTTAAAACACGTGACATTCAGCTTAAAACAACTGACATGCGATTTAAAATAAATGAAAAGCAAATTAATAAAAATGACATGCAATTTAATCATACAAATATAGGTACGTAAGGCTATGTTGAATAATTATGTTTTGCTGCAAATGAAAAATTGTTGTGTTCGACTACATGATTATTTGTAGGGAGAAAAGTGAAAGACGCCTCTTTTGGACGAAAGTCACTCTAAACACTTTCAAACACCGAATTACAAGTAACGTCGACAGTTGACCCAATGAACATAAAAATACATAGCACCCGTGACCCTTGTTTATGCCCATGAGGTCA
This sequence comes from Amphibalanus amphitrite, assembly GCF_019059575.1. Lineage (NCBI taxonomy): Eukaryota > Metazoa > Arthropoda > Thecostraca > Balanomorpha > Balanidae > Amphibalanus > Amphibalanus amphitrite. The sequence continues at coordinate 188,200 of NW_024882710.1, read as the reverse complement.
AGTCAGGTCACGAAGGGTATCTAGCAGGTTTTAGCAAATAACTTTGGATAGAGGCATGTAAGAGCGATGAAAACGCCTTAGATTTGTTAAGCTCCACGATACGGATCGGCTGATACGCAGCATGACCCTTTCCGGTCAAGTCAAGACCTTGGCCTGAGGTTTGTTTTCCAATTTGACCTTTCAAGGTCAAATTATAGTTCCTTCGATGCGTCTTGACGAGCGGAAAACGATGCAGGTAAAGTTTAGCTCGTGCAAGGCTTGAGTCAAAAGTTAGTGCAAAAAAACTGTCCGCAAAAATCGTCTATTTTGCCAGTTTTTGCCACCTGCAGGCTAGAACGTTGACGTTAGATCAAATATGCAGGGAGAAATATTCAAAGAGAGCGTTAAGTGAAAGTGGGCTATCAAATGCGCTTTTCCTCGGCGCTGTAGCTCTCTTGGTTCCCGAGTTATGTGTCGGCTTCTAAAAATTGTTGACATTTGGCCTGAAAATCTGCAACATTTGGCCTTCAATGACCTCTGGTGACCTGACCTTGACCTGAGCAAAAAAGTGACTGAAGTAGTTCCGTCATTTTGTTTGTCACTCTTTCGCACACTGCCTGCCGCGTATCGCTGCGTGGCCCAGGAGCCGAGTTAGAAGGGGAAGGGTGTTCAAACACCCTTCCCCCAGCAGGGCGTGGAAATCCAGGACCCCCAGCGGGATGCGGGTTAAGAAGAAGGACAGTGTAGTGTAGGATTCAATGTCATCGTATGGAAGCTCTAACGCCAGTCATTTTGAATTTTTAATCCAATAATGCATTGCTATGTTAAAGTTCTACGAACTGTCACAATTGCAAATATGTAGTCAAACACATTGTTTATTCTATTTGCACTAAAACATAATTATTCAGCATAGCTTGAAGTAACTATAATTTTATGATTAAATTGCATTTCATGTATATTAATTTGCTTGTCATTTATTTTAAATAGCATGTCAGTTGTTTTAAGCTGAATGTCACGTGTTTTAACCCGCCTGTCAATTGTTTTAATTCAGAAATCAACTGTTTTAAATTGGACTTCATTTGTCTTAACCCTCGCCCATGTAGGGGGGGGTTGGTGCAACCCCCCCCCCCCTGAGGTTTTTCGGAAATAGTGCAAAAACGGCGGCGCACAGCGCCGCCAAATTTTGGGTACCTTATGGGGCAAACCTTGCGCATCTTTTGATAAAAAAAATTTGACCGGGTCATGTCAGGTCACGGAGTTATGACGTCACAAAGGGAACAGCCTCCGGCCGGATTTTCACAAACTGAGTGCCAACGCCCGAGGTTTCCTGCCGGTGGTACGGAGATCGGTTGATGGATCGTGATGAAACTTCCCATGCATGTTAGGGCAAGTATTGGCTATCATATGGTATAAGAAACTTGACCGGGTCAGGTCAGGTCACGGAGCTATGACGTCACAAGAGGAACAGCGTCCGGTACTATTTTTGAAAAGCGCCCGAACCACTATTTTGCTAATTCTTGTCACCTCAATGGGAATATGCAGCAATATTAGCTTCTATAGGGAGCAAATGGACCTCCCAAATCCAAAAATACAATCAGATTTCAAAAATTTAAATTTTGATTTTTCGAATTTCTGCCGCCGACTGTGACCTTGCCGACTTCCGGCGCTCCCAACGCGCCATTTTTAGAGCTAGGGAAACGAAATACATACCAAACGATAGAGAATTGATCAAGGAACACGATAGTGAAGGTTTCAAGTCGATATCTCCCACCGTTTTGCCGCAATCGCCGCTAAAAGTTGAAAAAGTATATTTTTCCGAAAATTTGACCTTTGACCGGTCAAAAGTAGGTCAAATGTTGACCTAGGACCCAAAATATACCACCAATCGCGAGATCTCGGCGAGAGCAATCCGTTGGTCTTTTCCGCTAAGCTCTACGACGCTCCGTTTTCAAACGCCAAGGGGGGGGTCGCACCAACCCCCCCCCCCCCTGCATGGGCGAAGGTGGCAGATCGCCGTTTACGGGCGAGGGTTAAAATCCATCGAAAATGGTGTAATTGGCGTTAACTTAACACATGTCCGGTGCCATTCTGACGACAGTGAGAATTGGATAACGTTTCTGTCAGAGTTGACGCCTGACACGATACTGCGTGTCGCATTCGTCTAGTCTTCATCTTCGCTGAGATTAACTCACGCTCTCCCTGTCTCGTCGCCGTCTGTCATGAGCCATAACCGCGCGGTGTGTCACCCCGGCGCGGCTGTGTCCGGCCGGGTCCCGGGTCATCCCTCTGACTCGGTCGCATTGCTGGATGACAGGGGACGCGCGCAGACCGTGGGGTCGGCCTCGGTGGTCCACCTGGGCGGCCCCGTGCCAGAGCAGGCTGTTTATCATGTCTTCTCCTGGCAACGGTCGTGGGTTGTCATTTTCCCGACCCATCCGAGTATCTTCGCTCGTAAGTCCGGTCCTCCGGCCACCGAACGTTGGCACTACACTGTGCTCCGGATATGTATGATCCGTACTACTGAACTCCCGGCAAAGCAAGCACGCCGTGGACTGCGCGGGATGTTTTTGGTTTGTTTGTGACATGTGTAAACTGCTAGCTTCGCGGAAGGTGCAGACGTATCGGGCAGTTTTTCTTGGCTGCCGTGCCTGCCGCCTGTCCTGCTGTTTGCTTGGCGATTGCGCTCCTGTTTATTTTTCGTGCGCCATCATCAATGTCCGGGTGCGATTTGGCGGCTAGTGACGCCATCAATTTATTGGATCAACTGGTGACTTCATTCGGCTTCTTTCGGTGACCATTGATTTTTCATGGCTGTACTCGGTCAGCTTTTGATTATGGTCTCCCTGTCTTCCTTTATTTTCTCCCATTTTCTCGTCCCCTTGTGGTCCCCTTTCCCGTTCCCCTCGAGGGTAGGTCTCAGTGCTCACTGCTCAGGACCAACGGGTGTGGGTGTGAGGCCCTCCCAGGCCATCACCACCTCATCGTCGATTGTGACGTCGCGACAGCCATTAGCGAGCTTTGCAAGCCCGTCACGCGTCTGTCGCCGCCTGCCCCCCCCCCCAGTCCACCCCCCCCCCCCCCCCCGCCCTCTCCCCCAGACCCTGTCGGCTGTCAGCCTTGTCTGTCGAATGACGTCCGTGCTTTACTCCTTCAGTTCTGCTCATTTTTTAAGCTTTTATATTGATAAGGCTTTTGTAAATCTTTGAATATTTGGCGTCGTATAGCTGTTTTCTCTCCTCGCTCTACTTACTTCTTCGTGACCTCATTGTGATTGTTTTACTGATTAATCCATTGATCAATGGCCATTGTCGATTTGATTAATTTTGCGATTAGGCTGCTGATTAATAGTTTCGTTTGATAATGACTGGCGTATTTGCATGAAGCTATTTACGCTAAACTCGGCTGTAATATAGGGCCTCTTGTGCTGATTCTTCTTGATTTGGCTCTTTCTTGTTTTACTTTGTGGGTAATGCACCAATAACGAATGTCAATCAGGCGGTTAATGCAGTTTTTCTAAACTAAATATGTATTAGGCGAATGAATAACTATGGTCGCTGCGTAACCATTGCAGTCATTTGATGCAATCTCTCGTATCTGGCAATAATATCGGACGTTTTCCATTCACTTGAACGTAGCTTCACAGTTGCCGCTGGTTTTGCCTTATCACTCGCCAGGGGGGATAAATCCTGATCTAGAACAAGCCGATAAGCTACCGAGATAGGTTAACAGATAATGCCGTGAGCCCACCAATCAAATTAACCTACATCCTGTATTGACCTGGATCACTAATGCGCTGCGATAAAATGCAATCATGACGCCATTCAGGTATCAATGTTGCATGCGCCTCTCGTTCCTGATGAACAGGTGCCGCGGGCCCTGGGGAGGCGGGAGTGTCTGGCCCGGGCTGCCAGGCCACCCTAGAGCCACTCGGGCCGGCCGCAAATGGATTACCCCAGCGTCTCTCAGCCCAGCCCCGGCTGTGCCCGCTCCCGCTGGCAGCAGCCCCAGACAGCTGACGCCCGCCGCGCCGGTGCCCGCGCCGTGTTTGTCCTGTGCGCACCACCACCGCCGCCGCCGTGCAGTGTGTGTGTTTATAATGGTGCCGGCGGCAATTACGGCATGTCCCGGCGGCCGCGCCGGCGGAACGGTGATGAAGCGCCGCCTCCGACCGCCGCCGGCGCTCCCGGCCATGCACGCGGTGCACGGTGCACACACGTGTTGCACACCCTCTGCAGCCGTGCACGCATGACGCGCACTGGTGAGAGAGTGCGTGGGCGCCTGAGTGCCGTCTCCGGTGTCCCTGGCGCGGTGTGGCGCCGGCCCGGCGCGGCCCAGAGCGTCACGTGGGAGCCGCCGGCCGCGGTGGTTTTTGTGGCTGCTTCCTGTGGTCGACCGCTCGCGTTGCTCTGTCCTTTCGCTCTCGTTGGCTTTCACTCGTGTGTCGGACCCGTTACTGATCGGAGATGAGGATGTAGCAGCGCTTCCGATGAAATGATAGTCTTCATAATCTGGAAAGTGAGCCGTGATGTGCGATATCCGTAACCTAGTTGAGGGTTATCGATCGTTTGTGTAAAAGACATGCTACTCATCTAGAATTTCCCTGGCCCGGGATTCGCTATTTTCACTGTAGTCAACACTACTCTTTTCTCGTCCCTGGTCCATCTAGTCCAACAGGTGACTGGTGCTGCTCTGCTCTGCTCTGGTCCCAATACTACTGCCTCTCCCCGAGCTCCCGCTGCGGTCTGGCACCCAGACAACATGTGTTCTCTCGGCAAAAGAAAACGCACTGGCCTCCCACCCGGAAGCTGTGGTCTCTTGACAGCGTCTCTTGTAAAGCTGACGGGCCTGAAGGGTCGCTCCTACGGCGTTTCTTTTTCTGGAAAACTTACAAACTTTTTATTGTTCCAGACAGCGTATGGTAGGTCCTTGCCATGAAAAAATGAATAAAAAGGTGAACTTATCTGTGGTTGAACACTTGCCGGGGAGTGTTTGCCGTTTTCCTGGACCCAAGCTCTCCCACCGAAGCTGTTGTCCAGCCATGAGGTCAAGGACTCGAGACATTACATTTTGCAGAAGTGCCATGTCGGCCGTAGAAGTGTACAGGGTGCGGAAAAAGTTCTGTCATATCTCCGCATTTCCACAAACAAATGCAACCTGAGCAGCTATATTTAATAAAACCACCAAACACTGGTTTGCCTCATCTTACCACATGCTTTCACTCCCCCCTCACTCAATATAACCCCCCTCAGCGGTGATGACCTTCTCCACACAGGGGTGAAAAGACTGGCATGTCTTGAAGATGTAGGCGGGGTCCATCGCCTCCCACGTCTTCACGATGTGCGCCTTGAGAGCCTCCACATAAGGATGGGACACTCCCTGGACCTCCTCCTTCAATACGCTCCAGATGCCGTAGTCGAGGGAGTTCAGGTCGGGTGACTGAGGAGGCCACATCTCCCTGCGCCAGAAATGGGCCTCCCCCGAGCTCTTCCGTCAGCTTCTGCTGGGTGGAACTTGCAGTGTGCGCGGGCGCTCCGTCCTGCTGGAGCACAAAATTGCCGAGTGGATAGGTCTTCAGGATCCATGGGATGACGTCATTGTTCAGGAGACGTTCGTACACCACCCTCTTCACCTTCTCATTGACGTCAATGAAGAGCATCGGGCACTTCTTGCCGTCCGAACCCACCACGCCGAGCACCATCACTTTCTGTGGATGTTTATTAACCGGATTGAATCGAACCATCGGATCGACAGTCTCCCCCTTGGTCTCCCCTGCTCGTATTTTGGCTTTAATGCGCATGACTGTTCGCCAGGTGACTCCACACTTTGCCGTAACCTGCTTATCGGTCATTCCCGATTTGGCCGCCGCGCGCAGGCACCCAACGACGAGGCGTCGTTTAGCCTGCCTTTTCATGACTGACCGTGAACAGCTGGTAGTTTCTGCCCTCCGGCCAGGTGGCTAGGTCACCGAAGGTCACGCCTGCGGCTATTCGCTGCCCAGAACTCAACCGCAGCGCTCGTAAGCGAGATTAGCATGCATATGACAGAACTTTTTCCGCACCCTGTAAATATATCTGTGACTACTGGCCCTGGGTCACTGGTCCACACTCACGGCCAAGGCTTTACTGCCCCGGCGACCTGCCAACCTTATTGGGGCACAGCGACAGGTGTCACCGCTCGCCCTACCCGGTCGGTCGTACACTTCTCAACTGGCCTTGCAAGGTTCTGTTGCAAAGTTTTATACTGATCTATCGTACTGAGATCTCGGGGCCTCTCCACTCTCCAGGACCAGCGCCCCCATGGTTTGGTGCGACCCTGAGAACACACAGGGACCCGGGTAACAATGACGAAACATAACTGTCTCAATATTGACACTCAGATTGAATACCTCTCCCTACGAGCCGCTGCCGCGCCGGTGGCGGCCGTCAAATGAAATTAATTAATTCTGCGTGTTAGTTCAAATGGATGTGAGGTCCCGCTGAGGGCGCGCCCCACACAAAAAAAAGCTAAACTCGATTAATTACCTCCATAGCCGGGTGATGGTGCGTGGGGCGGCCGGCGCCGGGGCTGCCGCCGGAGCGATCAGATAGCGGGTCGACACGGCATCTATCAGAGCGGCCAGTGCGTGCCGCCGGACCAGCACGCCCCGCCGTTTGCGTAAGGCAGCTCAGACGGGATCTGCTGTAGAGTGATCCTCATTTATTCGCCTGCAGAGGAGGGCCATGGATGTGAGTCCCTACCGTAAGTACGCAACTGCATGCTTGCAGAAGCACTCCCGATCTGCTTGATAGAATGTGTGAAAGATTTGTATGGGATATGCTGCCAAATGGAGCTCATATATGGGTAAAGGCGTTTTGCTCGTCTACGGATGAGCTGGATGAGCCGATACTGTTCCAAATTCACCCGATGGGACTCCCGATGCAATGGCTGAGGTGACGGCACCAGGGCGTTTTTGCATTGAAACTTAATTCGAAGTGGAGGTATTATATAATACTGAACGAGGCCGGTGTAAATAAATTTTCAAGACCGAGGTCCTTACTGGATTTTTGAACGAGGCCGAAGGCCGAGTTCAAAAATCAGTAAGGACTGAGGTCTTGAAAATTTATCACCGGCCGAGTTTGGTATGTATTTTACTGTATGCCAACGATAAATTTATTTTCTGGACCGAAGCTCTTAGCCGACTTAGGAACGAGACCATCCCAAAATGTTCGCTTAAGTGCATTCTGGTAATGCATTTTTGACCGTGGTCAATTTGCTTACACCAGTTATTACCACACCCCTCTGGCTAATGTATTTGAATAGGCCAGGCATACAGTAAAGGAAGTTAACGTGATTGACTTTATTTAATTTTCTTACTGACGTTAATGTCTGCGTTCCTGGGCCGTGCTGTCGTCTTCCGCATGTGAATATCCCGGTATTTATGAAATATGGGGTAGATGTCCCCCGATATTTGAGCGTTTATTGTCAATGGCCGTCCTGACAACAGGAGCTGACATCAGACATGCGTCTGTCATGGCTTGTGAGACAGTGGGGTGGTTGTTCAGGATTCACATGTCATTTTCCAACGGTGCAGGGCTTCGGAAGCCACCACAGGTCGACCTTTACGATCCGGCTAAATATGCATCGCTGTATATCACACAAGACCAAAAGGTCGCACAGCGCAGCTGTAGAGATTCTGCGCGACATTTCGCAGATGTGGCGTGCCTACATTGTTCCAGGTGCATATCCTCAAATGGCTACACTGTGTTGCTACGGTGGGGACGTGCAAAGCGTTGGGTGCTTCTGAATTCACTATTCAGTCAAGTGTTCAACACTGCATGCATGTTCTTGTTATTCAGCCTCATAAAGTTTAGTGGCTCAACATTTCAGCTGTTGTGAATTTACCACGTTTTATTCATGCGTTTAACATGTTGGATGTTTTATGAGTGATATGGTCTGCAGATGTAGCATTACATAAGCTTGAATTGAAGTTTCATCATTCATGACGACTGCGAGTCCAAGCCCAACAGTCTAGATGGTGGGCGGTGGTATACTTGATCTTGGCTTGTTCTGTCGCCATTCTGCCTTAATCCTCGCTGAAAAATTCATCGAGGCCAAATTAGACTCGGGAATACTATCTTTAGGTAAAGCATGTCGCCGATCAGTGATCAGCTACCGTTCGACGGCCTTTTGCAGCATATTCCCGAGTACACAATGACTCGTCAGGGTGCCAATAATTGCCAATAGATGTCGCTAGTTGTTGGCGCCTGAAGGTATGCTGTTCCGGAGGGCATGGTGCTGAATGAATCCCGGCGGCGGCGTAGGGCGATGTTGGGAAGTGCGAACCACTGCCTTTGGGCCTGATGTCTAACGCAGTGCCTCGGAACATTGGAGAAAGAGTTGAATTATTGTACTATATTTTAAACACGTTTTAAGTGTGTTTAATGCCAACGTGGTAATGCTTTTACAATCTGGCAAGAGGCAAGAGGCGAAGCCGACAGGGTGACAGGCTGCCTTGATCAAGCTCCTCAAATGATTTTCACAACCCAATCACCCGAAATGAAGCTATTTGATTTATTTTGCTCATTAAAGTGCATTCAAATAGCCATCATCTCTGAACTCTGTTCAATTGATCCTGGTTGAAACTTAAAATCGCATCAGTCCTTGTAGTCAGTTATTATTGAAACAGAACCGATTTTGCCTGATTTTACAAGCCATCATGACAGCGATTGCTTAACTAGTGATAATAGCTTACATTATTGCCTCGAGCATAACTATATGTCAGCTAGATACGAAAATATATGTGTGTAACAGCTGCCATATGCCAGGGGCTAAAACACTCGGATGAATCGTGAGTCTCTACGGGATCGACCCGAATTTCGAGACTGCTGCCCTGAGCGGGCCTAGCTCGGACTGATAGCCGTATTGGCTGATGGATAATGACGTCACTAGTCCAATATCGGCCGCCTGAGTGCCATGATTGATTGTGGCTATCGGTGGTGGTGACAGCCTGTGACATCGTTACGTGATGACGTCATATCAGCGGCGACGCTAGTCTGTGAGCGTGCGCTGGTAAAGAGAGATACTCTCTTTTCACACTTTCACGCACGAAAAGGAGAATATTACTAACCTAGTATGAATCGAAAACCTGTCCAGGGGTTATTTGTCCCAGACTATCAGAACTTCAGCTGTTCTGTGCCTGCCGCGCTCGAACCACTACCGGCGGTGTCTGCCACCGTCTCCCCTCCGCTCCGGTGTGTCGAGACTCGCACCCTCCCGCTCGGCCTGCCGTGAGTCTGCGGAGGCGACGGCAGCGGCTCCCTCCCCGGCCCGCCGTGGGTCGGTTCGGTCGGTAGGGGGCCGACAGTAGGGTGAGGACAGACGGTGCACCGTTTCAGAGAGGGGTGGCCAGCTACCGCCACCTCCTCAGTGAGACGGCGGCAGCTGATGGGTTCCGTATTGAACGCAGCGCTCCGAATCCTGTTTGGGTTCGGTTAGCTGTTGACTTGCCGGTCTGTTTGTGATATTTTTGAAGATTGGTTTTGTGAGTTTGTGCATTGATGCGTTGCTTATTGAAATGTACCACATCATAGCTTCAGTTACTTGCCGTGTTATTATTCAGCCGCAAATAGCTTCCTTTGCGGATGAGACTCTGTTGATGTTTGCGACTTGGCAGGTAAAGTCAAGATTACTTTACTAGTAGTAATAAGGTAAAGTCGCCTGAATTTCTCTGCCGCTCTCGGTGTCTCCGGCTTATGCTCTCCTAATTGCGCATTTTTGCTGTCGGGAAGTAGATCAGATCAGGACAAAACGTTTTTATGATGCTGTCAGCATTGGACCGACTCTCGACCAATTTTCATTTGTTGATGTTTTTGAAGAGAAGCGTCGCGCAGCGAGTGCGACATTCAGTATTCCTTTATGGGGATCCCGGGATCGCTAAGATTACAGAATTGGCTTTCCCGCCGAAGCCTTATCTATGGCTTCTTTGGAGTGCGTTCTTTGCTGTCGTATGTGGGTCGAGGGAGGTCTGATCTCGCTGTAAAGCAGCTGCGGTAGATCAGGTTCCTCACTCAGCCAGGCGTCCGCTGTTTTAACAGGTGTCGCTTTCCATCCAACCCGGCCCTGCTGCTCCATATTCGCGGAAGGGTGGAAATGTCTGGAATGGCTATCACCCCCCCCCCCCCCCAATCACCTCTCACCACTCTGGTTTTTCTCCAGTCCAACCCTACACCTCTACCCCTCTGTCCCAATACCTAGCCTCGATCTTGACTGGCCTCCCTGCTGTTAAAACTACCTGTTAATTTACTACGTTCAGGGGATCGAAGTTATCCAGCGGTCGCCAATTCATAGTCTCTTACTGGTCTCTTACGTAAGTGACACGAAAATAACGGTCGTGAGGGATCCATGGACCTGTTGTATAATTTGTGTCAGTGTGGTGACTTTTATGGGCAGTGTTACAGCTGCGTGATTGAATGATATTAGGTTGGCAGTTGCCGCTGCGACTGCCAGCTGAATATGATATTCTATTCAATATGGGATACACCGGCTAGCCAGGAGCGGTGGAGCAGGTCTGGTTTTCGGTCACACGCCCTACACTCCATCGTCGGGCGTTCATCAACTATCGCTCGTCTCCTGCATCTTCCGTGATCATCGTCCATCGCCCGCCACCTGTCTCCCGTTCATAGCCCATCTCCCAGCTCGGGCGGCGGCCGTGACCTTGCGGGCCGGCCCGATGTGTGCCACGGTCCTGGTCTGGCCTGCACCCGGTCTGAACTGGCCGGCGCCGTCAGAGACCGGTTCTGGTCCGACCAGCACCGTGTCGAGTCGAGTAGAGCCGCCGACCGCACGTGGCCGGCCGGGTGGAGCACGCCACCGCCCCGCCGCGCCTGAGAGTTCGGACGGCCAGCGCTCTGCCACCGCTGTCAGGCTGCTTCGCTTCTCCCGCAGGTCTATATAATATAGGTCTATATAATATAGGTGCTTATAAAGGTAGAGTGGCTGAGGTCATAAGGCTGAAACTCATAAAAGAATCTTGTGGTGGATGAACGAGTGTTTCCCGGGACGGTTGGTGTGTGATGGCACGGGGAGGGCGATGGGTAATGAACTCTGACAGCAATGAGCGGCGGCTGTCGGACGCCAACGGTGACGTCACCATGACGGTACGATAGAGGGGGGAGGATGAGTCAGGGGCCGCTCGAATGTCGAGTGCTGGCGCCCTCGGAGAGAGCGAGTAGCAGCGTGGTGGGAGGTAGGCAGATGATGGTCCCCTTCGGTCATTATTTTGAATGTACTTTTTCGAGTTACATAATACAGCTGACCTTCAGCCACGCCCTTATGGACCAATGCGAACACGTGCGAGCTCTCTAGCGCCAATGTCTTCCCAGGAGGCATCGACCGGCGATTTCGTGTTATCGCTGCTGTTCGGGCGAGCGATATCGTCCTCGGACCGTACCCGGTGCCACGGCGCGGCCCACCGCGGGTCGATCGTCGCACCTCTGTGGCGTCTGTAACGGCAGTTAGGACTGATGCTCCGCAGCTGTGGTGGCCGGACCAAACCTGGAGCATAGGAGCACTGCGCTCGATCCTGAGCCTTTCGTTTGGTCGGCGGGAGATGTATTTAGCAGCTGAGAGTCGTGGCAGGTCCCCCGTCCGTCCGACCCACCCCTCACTCCATCCCTCCCTGTCCATTCCCGCCGCACCCTCCCCGTTCGTCGCCTTGCCTCTCTGACTCCCTCTAACACCCCCGCCCTGTTTGGGCCGTCCATGTGGCGCCAGCGCGGCCTAGTGCGACTGCTGGGTCATCACAGTCCATTAGAGAAGGAGGGGTGAATGAATGATGCCGGGAACAGCTGGGTAAAATTGAAAAAGGGAGAGCGTTTTTGCGTCGTCTGCTTTCCTGACGCTGGGTGGGTTCGTTGCGTATGAGCAAAGCGGTTCCGTCTATGTTTTCTGACGGAGATGATGTCATTTACTTACAAAAGGACGCCATTTAATTGCGTCCCAGAAAAGCTATTTCTGGCACCTAAAAGCTGACTCGCCCCAAAATTGGTCCTCAGCACCTATTTGGTGGATACCAGCACCAATCATGGAAAATGACCTTAATTAGCTGTTTCTGGCACCTATTCATCGGTACGCCTTACTCTTTTTTCTGAATCTGGCACCTAAATGCTGAGCGTAGCACCAATCTAGCAGAAAAATGAACTACTGGCTGGTAGAATCATGTTGTTCTGGTATAATGACCCCTGGAGTCTAGCCTAAAGGTTGCCAGTGCAGCTACACTCTAAGACAGCCCCGTAGTGATCTCAGCATTGTATATGACGTTTAAGTAAGCAAATAATATTGATTTGTTTGAAAAAACAATGTCATTTAAATATTAAAAAGTATTTATTTGTAATGCTTAAAGGGAAACATTTTTGTGAGTTATTGTCTCGATTTTGACCATTAAAACGGGTATTGTATTTTTTGACGTCATCAGATAGCTCCAAAAAAGAAATGTAATGTTTTCATTCCGTTCAAGGCCGCTGAAGAAACGCGGGATCTTGCGTGGGACATTGTCCGTTGTTTGCCGCGCAGAGTTGTGCCACGGTATAAGTTATGCCGTGGTTGTGCCTTTTTCATCCGTTTCTTGCTTATGTGTGCATGAAGCTTTGATTTTGTTTTTGGTTATTGTGTGGCCGGTCAGTCAAACGCCCCTGTAGAAACCGGACGCTGCGTTTGATCGAGATGGAGTCAGACGATGATTGCAGAAAGCCAGAAAGCTAATAATATTGAAAAGAGGGCCGGTTGCGTGGCATGTCTGTTCAGAGTTGACATTTTGCTTTACTCCAGTTTATGACCTGAGAGCCTGGCTGGAAGTGACGGATCCAAACTTTTCACGTTAAAATGGCTGAGGGTGCAATAATCTCTACATAGCGGGCTGGTATAGGAGCGTCTTGGTATGCTGCACCATAGCTGGCTAGTGATTCTCTTTTGGCTAGAAATGGCATTAATCATTATCTCCACTGGCGAAAATGGCACTTGACATCACCGAATGCAACGTTCATGTTTGTTAGGATACATAAAATCAGGAAGATAACGCGAATTAGGTAGGCAAACGTGGAATAAAATAGGTGCTGGATGTTTTGGTTTTGGTGCTGAATCAGCAAACAGCAAATACGGAGTTCAACTAGACGATCTGGCAACTTTAGGCTGTGTGGAAGCAATTAGGTGCCAGATTCAGATATTAGGGTCGAATAAGCATTTTGGGGCTGATCAGCAATTAGGTGCCAGAAACAGCTTTTTAGGGACCAGAAACAAATATTCCCCCTTACAAAATATCACGACAACCCTCTTTGCTGCCTGTGTGATGTGGACTTTCCAGTTATTTTAAGCTCTCCAGGGCGGGGAGCTTTACATCAAGGTACTGCTCAAAGGGTGCCTGCTTCGTGTGATGTGACGATGTATGATGATGTGACCTACTCGTGAAACCGAACCGGGCCCTGAAACCTTGCGCCGCCTTGTCACCTGACCTCTGATTGTTCAGCCCGCATGTTGAACAGCTGAGAACGACCGCTGATTAATTGTCGATATCAGTACTCCACCGATCCGTTGTCGTGCTGTCGTCACCCTCCTCCAGATACTATTCTGACCGTGTTCTCTGCTTGTTTCAGGTGCTGCTGCCGCTCGCGGTCCATCGTTCCGCGGTCCGGCCCGGTCCGGTCCGACCGTCTCGTGACCGGGCCAGGACCGCCCGCGCGGTCCGCCGGCCGGCTGGGGCCGAGGCAGAGCGGTCCCCTTGGCGCAAGGGACCGCTCCTGAGGGACCACGACCACCGCCGTCCTACGAGGGACAGCGGACGCCTCAGTGGTCCTCGGGAGACAGCAGGGCCTCCAGTGGTCCCTGGGAGACGGCAGAGCCTTCAGTGAGCCCCAGAAGACCACAGGCCGCTCCAGACGTCTTCAAGAGGCCGCAGGATGCTCCTGTCGATAGTCAGACAGCGGGTGATCCTGGTGCCTGGAGTGACCGTCCTGGTGCTGCTCCTCGAGTGATTATACCGGAGCGGTGCTGCTGCTCGGAGTTGTGGTACGGGTGATCGTAGCTGAGTCATACTCCCGAGGTAGAACTCTGGATGCGTTCCTGGGGCGCCGCTCCTGCCACCTGTTCTGGGACTGTCCTGAAGGAGACTCAGTGGCTTCCTGCACGGAGCGGATGACAGGGTGCTGCCTGAAATGACGGGTCAGAGTGGTGCTTCTGCAGTGGACTGGTGCTACTGATCAGGTCTGGTCGGCCGTGAAAAGACCACCCGGGAGCTTGTCTGACCTGCCTGACGGCCCGGTCCGACCGCCGGTGAACTATCAAAGTTTCATATCGTGACACGCCAAGCCTTGTTGACGCCATCGCGTTTTGTACGCCGCCGGGGACAGTGAGTCGCCGGCCGTGCGGTCGTGCTCGACAGAGTGTAAGAAATGAGAGATTTATCGGACCCGCTCGCCGCCGGCCGCCCGGGGTCCGGTGAGCGCGCCGCGGTCAGCACCAGCTGCCATAGGTGCTGTGGCGGCGGCGGCGGCGGCGGCGGCGGCGAGGTGGCCTTGCTCGTGCTGTGATCGGCCCGAGTGGTGTGTGAGTGTGCTCAATGGTGTACCGTCGCGGCCGACGGCCGTGTCCGCTCCCACCGGCAGTTAGAGAGGTGGGTACGGCCGGCCGCCGACGCGACGACGAATCATGCTTGTTAACACGTCCGCTCGTTAACCCTGAAGCGTGCGGCATTTGTAGATTGCTATATTATTTTTGTATACAGCGAATCGATGAGGCTGTATTGGAATCATTTTATAAGGATCATGTTTGTCCTCGAGCCGGGACCCTGTAATACACGTCACATCTCAGTAGCGGGTATGTGTTAGCGGGCAGCGGGGTTCCCCAGTGGGGCTGTGAGGTAAAATGTTCAGCTGGTTCCACTGATAGCGGCAGGACAGGCACGCTGAACACCGGAGCTGGAATTTACCTGACCATTTAGCTTATCGTGCTCGCATATAACTAACGCTGAACCACGCAAACACTAATCGACCCACGTCTGCGATTAGAATGCTCTGAGTTAGCATCTCTGGCTGCTGTTGATACAACACCAACGGACCAACGTGAAATCGCCGAGACTGTTCGGGCCATAGGTCTCTGGCAGGACCTCATACTATCGCATGGTGCCTAGATCGAGTCTGACGGCACCCTATGGCTGGTGAGTGAGGCAGCCTGCTGATTCCACAGCTGTGGCAGCAGTAGGCAGCCTATGTGTGACTCAGAGCTCAGCCGGGGTGAGCGGGAGAGGTGGCGTATCACCTGTGCAGCGGACACCGTATGATGTATTCCCCGTGTGCCGGAATTCCGACCCGGTCAACACCTGACTCACTGGGCGGTGCAGTGCGACCGCCACGCGCGGCGCCGGCCACTGAATCAGGCCACAGCTGGGCAGGGCGGTGTCAGTCCGTCTGTGTGATCGCCGCCACCGGGCAGCTGAAACAACAGCCGATCATCACCGGCTTCTGATGCTTAGATCACCCCGGTCAGTTGTGAGATCGCCTATGTCACCGTCAGGGGTATTCGGTTGCAGAATTGTCGGCCGATGCGGAGTAAGAGACGGCCGTGCGCCTTAGCGACTCAGGTGTGATTGCCGGGCCGTTAGCTATGCAGACTAACAGGAAAGTGGGACCATGCAATTGGAATGGAACATGAGCCGGCGGTTCGGTTCTCTTGTGGGCTGTGAACGACCGCCATTAGAGGTCATGAGGTGCACGGGAGGTGATAAAATGTCAAACGGACGGGAACAAAGGACAGGGCAGCTCCAAACCAGCGGTGAAATAGTCGCCGTTACTAAGCTGAGAAAAAGAGCAGATGACAAACTCGACGACATTTGCAAATGTTTCTATGAATTCAGTGTTTTTGTAGTCATCTCATTCTCTGATTCGGTAAGGCACCTGTCAAAACTTCTCCCGTACTTCGTTCACAAGACCCGACCGTATATGGGTGCTCGACATCGTTCATAAACTAATGGAACAGCTTTCCCGTGTCGTGAACTTTCTAAACTGTACGATTGGCTTGGCCTGCCGGGAACGACTTCAGCAGCTATATTGGAGCAGGGCTTCTCCCTGTAGGTATGTGGAGCACCGCTGACATAATTCCATTTACGGATCTATCCACGACAAACTGCCGATGCATGCTGGTAATCCGTAGCAGTCTGACGGTAAGCCGATCTAGCTCATGGTCGGCGGGTCCGACTTTTGTCAGCCGGCCCGCCCTCCATGTCCTGACCGTGGTTAGATCAGAAGAGATCGCTGTTATGTGTGAAAATATTTTGATGGTTTGCTGCTCTTCACAAAGCACATCATGCTCCCTCACGGTTCGGCTGGGCTAACCGGATTGGTAAGGACATAGAAGGCCACGGAGGCTCTCGCGTGAGCAAGAGCCGCTCTTTGTCTTTCTAAACTGGCATCATCGCAGTGTCGTTGGTTGGAAGCGTTGGGCGTCCACATCGCCCAGCCCAGCCATTAGCCAACCCTAGCCATCTGAAAAGGTGAGTGCATTGGAAAGGTTACTTTAGAGCGTGACGCATGTCATTGGCTTTCTGTTTTGTTTTCACAATTTTAACGACGACAATGTGGTCAGTGACTCTTTCAACCTAGCGAACTTCCAACATAAAGTCTCACAACGTCGCAGATCTCGACCGATATGCAATCAGCGTGATATCATATCCTTGTTTTTCTTACGTCACTGCAGAACCGTGACACACAAATTAAACAACAAAGCCACCTCACTCGCGACCATGCACGGCCGGATGACAGGTTTCAGCTATGATCAACATTTGGCCATGTGAATATGCACCTGGACAACTGTAAAACTGGGCACTGGTTTTTACTGGCGTAATCCTCGTCTTATTCCCATCTACTGGTGCTTTCTGTCGGGTCTTATCTCAGGAGAAAGTCGTTAGTTTTATCTGTGAACGAGGAACCGCAAGCTGGTAGCACTGTCACTGCTACGCCGGTATCTAATTGGGGTGGTTGGGAACAGAATGGAAGAGATGATACATAATGGGACCAGTTGACACCGTTAACAGTTCCGCTCTGTTCATACTAAAATCCGAGATAAAATCATCAGTCATCACGGATACCTCTGAACGACAGTCACCACTGGTGTGAAGGTTTGTATTAGTGCCGGTTGTGACGGATAAAATCCATACCTACACGTCCCTCACCACACCGGTCACATTTCATTGGCGACGTCAAATAATGACGTCACGTCCTCACGAGATCGGCCGAGAGTTCTCAGCACATCTGGCGACTCTAAAAACAATCCTCAGCTCACCATGCAGCACCACTGCAGCGGAGCACACTGGTAGCTAAAATCGCTACCATGGGTGGCGCACGGCGCGACGACCCTGCCGCGGCCGCCGGACGCTGACACAACAGAGGGCGCCCCTGGTACCCCACATTCACCATCACACGGCGCGCGCCAGAGCGACCGGTCTCACAAGACAGCCGCGCACTGGGTACACACAGGCGCCGAGACAACAAAAACCCGTCACACTGTCGACTGCATCTTCATTATGGCGCAGATAGGCGTGAACCACACATTAACCCGGCGGGTCGACCGCGTCGGCTGCTACTTTTTCTGCAGCTTATTACTGATCATCTCCTTGAACTGACCTAGGATTTTGTTCTCGCGCTTCTGTCTCTCCTCCTTATTGAACATTTGTAGCGCACGCTTCTCGTCGGCCGAGTAGATCTGGTTCTCCTTACGCATGCGCACAGCCTCCATGCGACGATGTCTGAAAAGAAGCGAGGTTGGAGCTCAGTGCACCAGCTGTTACATTGGCGACGTGCTGGTCACCACGACAGGTTGGTTTGGTGGCACGGCAAACATGATGCGTCGGAGCGGGCGGTGTTGAACAACTTGAGCTGGTGACTGACGGCGTGAGGAAACAGCTCACGCTACTGCGAGGCACATTCACACATTTGTGATTCATAAACTCCACTCATCAGTCACCGCCAGTCACGCTTATCACATAACCAGGGCACAAGAAACAACACGCACAAATGCTAACATAGCAGCTACTTCGAAGTACATTCATCCACATGACGACCTGCATTGAGACCTGCAGTCACCGAACCAGCACCAAGCACCGGACATAGTTACACGCAGCAGATACAGTTATCTGCAGGAAGAACGCAAGGTGTACAACAAATACACCACAGTGCCCCGTAATCTATCAACCACCAGCTGCAAGCACCATAACAGCCACCCACTGTTCAAACCAGTTACGCTCCGCACAATCTCTAACCGAACTACACACAGTGCACGCGAACCCCAGCTCCCCGCCGCGTGCCATCCTGACTCATAGTTCTTCCGCTCAGGGGGCAGGCGTGAGGCGAGTCACCCAGCCAGACCGACCTTGAGGTGCGGCCGGCGCCGGCGGGGTGCCACAACAAAGCGCAGGGCTCACGTGTGTACCAGGTGACACGGAGGAAAAACGACCGCCGTGCAACACCGACAGCACACTTGTGCGCCAGATAGCGGCGCGCTGCGGCCGGCTTCCGGGGTTACGCATGAGTAAGGACGTCAACAATGCCGCGGGCTCTGTCGCGGCGCAAAGATACCGCCTGTCTTTGGCCTAAAATACGTAATATTTGGTTTGGAATAAGTCTTTTCGTTGATTACAATCTTCGGACCACGAACAATAAATATTTCTGACATGTTTGAAATATCAAATATGTAATACATTTCAGTAGTTTATGCCCGCAACACAAGACAACTCAAATGTCTATTACCTTTTGGTATAATTGCACCCATCTAATCCGGTAATATGGATTGGTCATAAGCAACGTCTTTTGTGAAACAAAGGCAGCCCGACAATAAACAGCAACGACATTCTAGCATCGTGTGCCTGAATGATGTAATCAGGCGATTGCAAAGCTTGGCACAAAGCCCTTGAAATGAATCACGAAAGCCTCACTGATAACCGCGTCATTAACAAGACCTTCTTAAGAACAAGGGGATTTTGTTTGCCGTTTATATAACAACATTTTGAATCGACTGAAGAAACGAAGGAAGAGCCCTGGGCATTAGAAGGAATGTCGTCTATTAGCTGAAAAGACACAAATATCTCCAAACCTTCTCTCAGAAGCCTGTCATTCTCCCCTCGCAAACCATGCACGCTCCTTTCGATGTCACGAACCTGCTGCCGCTCATGACGTATCCCTTGGCCTCGAAGGAGGCGATCTCCTCGCTGGTCAGGCCGATCTCTCCTCGGCGCGGGATGCGCTTACCCTCGGCCACGAACGCCGCCATGGCCGCACCTGCGCCGCGAAACGCCGCCCCGTCAGTCACAGCACACGAAATATAAGTACAGGTGGGAGATTCAGGAAACGGTGGGCGCGGTCGAACGAAAATAATTTTGTCCGGGATAGTGCCCAATGAAAACAAACCTTCGAGACAACATGCTCGTTGAAAAAATTTAATGTAAAGATTGAAGAAAGGTGCCTGCAGAATTTCGCAGCACATTTATAAAGGTGTTGGCATCTGGCACCTCGGCCAGTTTACGTTTAATAGATATTGAGATGCAAACAAGACGTTGAATTTATGTCCCGCATCACGAGCGTAATCGCCAGATTTCGAGCATCGCAAGCTCCACCGAGTCGTACCTTCTCCAGGCAGCAGGGCCTGTCCCATCTCCTTCTTGGACAGCTGCACCTTCTCCTTGGGCATGGGTCCGAACGCATCATCATCGACACCCGCCGACGCGCCCTCTCCGGTGCCGGATACCGACGCTGGAGGAAGACATGGGTCAGGTTTATAGCTATAGGCGGGTCGGAGTTGAGAAGCTGGACAGAAATTGTCGAACAATCACCAAAGATAAAATCAACTGCACTCAGACACTAGTTTGATTGTGTAACGGGGGAACACCATTCATTGAACGAAGCTTAGACCAAAGACTGAGTATGGTCATCATGTTTGCACAAGAGCGGGTCGCAAACTTACCTCCTATCTCTACCCATTGGCCCTCCTCTATCTCTGATTCACTAGAGGACGAGGACGAGGCCTTCTTCTTTTTCTTCTTTCGCTTCTTCTTCTTCTTCTTGTCTTTCTTAGCTTTCTTCTCCTTCTTCGCCTTCTTTTTCTTCACCTTTTCCGCCTCTTCGTCAGATGAACCTGACTCCGGCTCCGGCTTCGGACTATTTAGATCCGAGCTGAAAGGAAACCATGTCGACAGTGAAATGATCTGTTCAGGAAACGCTTAACGAATCAGCTCCTAAGACAATACCTCGCGAGATGCGTAAACGGCCAAAGAATACGAGCTGGTAGAGATGCTCAACTAACTAAACTACGCACAGTTCACATATCAGATTCGTTCGTTATTCGTTCAAGTTCATTCGTTTTGGAATAAATAGGCTTCCACTGAAACCGCCTAAGAACCTCTTTTGAGGTCTATACAGCCCTTCAATATGCAAGGAAAACCTTAGCTCTAAAGTGTATCAGATTTTCTATACAACTGAGGCATGAATATTATACTTGTGTCCCACTTATCGTCCGCACGTTGGCATCACTCACTCTATCTCGGCCTCCTCCCGGGGCGGGGAGCGGCCCCAGGCCTCGGGCACTCCCCGCTCGCTGATTCGTATCCTCTGCTCGCGCCTCTCAGAGAAGAAGTCTGCGGGCGGCGGCGGCCGGCGGCGGTCCGGCTGCACCCGCGGGCCCCAGCTCCACTCGCCCGGCTGCTGCGGCGACGGCGAACGGTGCTGCCACCTGTCGTCGTTGATCGAATGTTTCGCCTCGCCTGACCGCCGCTTGGTGTCGCCGTCAGCCGGGGGACTGGACTGCCGGTGGTGTGACCCGTGCTTCGGGACGGTCCCCTCGCGGCGGTGCGGCGATCGGTCCCGCTCGCGAGACCGACTCCGCCGGTGTGAAGTCCGACTGCCCCCCTCGCGAGACGCGCTGCGGTGGCCGCGCTTGGCGTGCTCACCGTTCACCTCACGTGACCTGACCTCGCGGTCAGCTCGGTCACTGCGTTCGTGCCCATTACGGTCACCGCGGTCTTTGCGATCGCTGCGATCGTGTCGGTTTTTCCGATCGTCCCGTTCACGCCGATCTTTTCTATCATCTCGCTCACTCCGTTCTTTCTTATCATCTCTCTCACTGCGATCTTTCCGGTTTTCACGCTCACCCCGGTCCTTCCGATCACTTCGATCTTTCCGGTCCTCACGATCATATTTGCCACTACGATCACGTTCGCGATCTTTGCGGTCCCCACGATCACGCTCGTGTCGATCACTCCGCTCCTTTCGATCATCGCGGTCCCTCCTATCACCACGTTCCTCCCTATCCTTCCGATCACTACCGTTCTCTCGGCGATGGGAGTCCGACCGTCGCGAATCACGGTCATCGCCGTGCCGACGCGACCGATCCTTGTCGCCGTGCTTGGCGTGCCGGTCACGGGAGAGACTGCGTCGATCACGACGGACCGGCGAGCGCGAACGTCGCGACGATCCTCGCTTGGCCGAGTCGCCGTCTCGTCGCCGCTCCGTCGGCCGCCGGTCACCAGAGGAGTCAGAGTCAGAGTCTGAACCAGAGCTGGCAGAGGAGTGGCGAGACCGACCGGCGGTGCGTCGTGACGAGCCGGAGTGCTTCGGAGACGGTGACTGACTAGAGTCTGAGTCCGAGTCACTCTTCCGCGAGTGGCGCCCTGCCATGACGACCACTGGAAGACAGGCAAGACAGTCTGAAAATACTATTCATGACATTATTAATGAAAATATTGTGCCAAAAGTGTCAGTAGAAACTAAACATTAATCCTGCTCTGCCACTGGAAATAAGATGGAAAATTTAACAACAGCAGCATCATCCACTTATTGAATAAATAATCCTGATGAAAAATGTAAAATAGTTGACAAAGACATATGCATACCAAAATTTCATCTGTGCACAGGAATGTTTTAAGAAAAATAAAACAATCATATCAAGCAAACCATAACTGAGGATGACAATTTGTGGAGCTAAGGAAGTGACAAAGTTCCTCTCCCTAGACCTCCCTACTAAGAAATGAACAACCACATTGTGCCATAAAGAAATATCAGACAAATCAATGCAATATAAAAAATGTGGAGATGGAAATTTACAAAAAGAAGAAATGATAGATACGATTTGTACAAAGAAATATGACACAGAGACTGTCATTGTTTGGTAAGTGGAAGAAGTTGGTCTAGTTTGGTTAAGATGGTGAGTTTTGTTAGGCTTGGTTGAAGAGCAATTTTTATTGTTCTTAAAGGAAAAGGGCCACCTTTAACATGGGGATTGAAACTGAGATAGCCATCTTGTAGCCCGTGTCCGAAAACCTATCTGTCTTCCTCCTTACGGCCGATTTCGGCCTCCATTCGTAGTTATCGGCAATTTTAAAAGAAAATACGCCAGGAATGCGTCCTTATCCCAGGAATGCGTTCTTATCCGACAATACAGTCACCCGCGGCGAGGCTTTGGTTTTTTACCAATCAGCTCCAACCAGCTCAGCTTTAACCAATCAGCTTATCTGACACAATCCGACGAGTCTGTCTTCTGAACGCTGATTGGCTTGAGTGTGACGTCATCGCTATGCCATCATACAGTAGGTGCCGTAGAGAGTATCAACATAGTACCAATATGTTAAATAGTTTTAAATACTTTTTCGCGAATTGTGCACTTCTGGCACCAGTTTTAAAAAGAAAATGAAAAATAATAATGTCAAAATGAAAAACAACGATATCTTCATATTTCACGAAGGTGGCCCTTTTCCTTTAATATCCATGTTAGATGTCATGAAAGCAACTTGAACCATTAGATCAGATTAGAGCTTAGCAGGTTCAGAAAAAACTGTGACATGCTAATATGAAAATAGTTATCAAGGTGGTGCTTCATGGCCCAACGCTGCAGTGCTCTGCTGTATTGTTGCAGCAGTTGAGACGAATTCTGCTGGACACTTCGGTGTTGCAAGCACCCAAGTTGAGTTGATGTTTTCATGGGGAAACTCAATTGCTGCTGCGCGCAGTGCAGTGCCATGATAGTATGATACACCACGCGAGATGCAGAGTAATGAATAACAGGAAGATGTCGACATCTGGTATATTGGTAATAATGGGATGCTGAGATGAGAACTTACCTAGCAAAAAAACAAACAGGTCGAGCTAAAGAAGCATGACCTCAGCACCTTGGCACGGACTAAAAGACAACAACTAGCAATGGTGAGCTATAACACTAACGGGGAATCACGGTGAACGTAATTCCAAATTATAGGTAACTACAATCAACAGGAAGCAGTGTTACGAGCAATTGTTGCTACTAGTTGACAAGCACCCCAAGCACCTATATGCAAGCACCGCAAGCAATATACCCTGCCGCAAGCACCCATTGGTACTCACAAAGGAAAACGTTCCTTATACTTCTGTGTTCATTTTCGAAGACGCTACGCTCAGTAATAGCAAATTGCCTGGCTACTGAAGATCTTTTTGTGAGTTGCTAGGCAACCAAGGAAATGTTGTTTGATCTGAACAGTAAGTTCTTGTTTGTAGACATATGTGAAGAATGTGAGACAATTAAAAATGAAGGGAAACTTTCATCGACTGAAGTAAACTTCATATGGAATACTTTTTTATTAACCTGTATTTGGCGCCAAACACTGGGGCCAGTGGATGATTCTTGGGATGATTGAAAATCGCCATTGGAAAATCGCTTGTTTTTTCAATAAAAGGGAGTGAGGAGCTGGTAAACAAAATAAGATTATCTGCCATTTAAGGCTCACTGAAATGGCAGACTCTGATGGTAAGATTTATTCATCTTATTTTGTGTATTTGCATATTGTAATGCATGTGATGAAAGTTGAACCAGTCCCAGTGGTCATAATGTCATTTGATTATAATAACATTACAAATGACTGTATGCATCCCTATTTGCTTTAGCATGATAGGTGCCATGGTGACCTTCATATCTTATCAACCTTGTCTCGCTTTGTTTGCTGACCTATCTATCAATAGATTGATCTGTTTCATTGTGGCGTGCTGCAAAGCCTGACACGTACAGACTCCTGAGCTCTGTTCACCCCCTGTTTATTTATCAGCAGGCTGCAAGCATGCTGCTACTTCTTGGCTCCTCATTGGTCAAATTCAAGTGGTCTATTTGTTAGACCAATGAGAGGCTAAGAAGCACCAGCAATAACTTCCTTATATGGGAAAACTGACAGCACGCTGATCTAAAAACAGCGACCGAACAGGGCCCAGGCTCCTGCCAAATCAGTCTGCGAGCATGACATTTATGACAAAATGTTTTAGCACTGAGGGGCTCAGCCAGTTTGCAATATTCTTTCATTGTACTATTGGTCTCAAGATAAGGGCCCAGACAACCTAGGAGGTTCGGATGCCATGAAAGAATACCCTCACCCTCATCACAACTCGAGTGGGGGTGGAGCTGGGTGGGAAGAGGGGTGCACTCGGCCCGAGCTGAGCTGTGGCGAGGGTAAGGGTATTCACCGCAGCAAGTATACAGGTCGCTTGGGCCCTTCTCTTAAGACCAATAGTACAATAGTGAATAGTATTCACATAGTGAACATCATTGTTTTGTTAGCCCATCACCTGATGCCCAGTATCATGTCTCTAGACTGCAAGGAGAGTAGATAGTCCTCTTTGGACCAAAGTCTCATAGAAGACATCAGGTAAATTTAGGATAGCACCACGGTGTATGAATGAAGAAGGGACAAAATATTTGATATGCCCTAACTTAGGTAGTAGAGCATCCAAAGATTATGTCCCACTGTTTTGCACTAAATTGGTGGGTGAGTGTTGCGCCCACCACTATAATTCTTTTTCAAACAGCTACTTTCTGTGCTACTTGTTAAGCTATTGGTAACTGCTCCATTTTCTATTTTTAAAAGCTGTATCCTTTGAAACACGCTGCTTAGCTTCTCTGCTATCTCACTTTAAACACTTTTCCTTGTTACTGTCTCATTGTTTCTACTTTTTAGTCTGGTATGCATTACCAGCTTTTTAAAGCAGGGTAATGCATACCAGCTATTTGCCATCCCACAACCATTTAGGCAATTCACAATTACATGCCTAGAGAGTATTGGACCCTGCACTAATCCACACAATTTTCTTACATCCCTGCTTCATCTGTCCCTCTCGCAGACGTGGGCCTCGCGGCGGGCCGTTCGCGTCGCTCTCGCCGTGAAAACACGGGACGCACTGCCGCCCTGGACAAGATCCGCAGTGGTCAGAAGAACAAGTACGAAGTCACGGACGACGACCGGGTGTACGACGTCGTCGACGAGAGCGAGTACTCGCGGCGCGTCCAGGAGCGGCTCGAGGACGACTGGATTGTGGACGATGGTTCGTGGATTTGTATAGCTAGTGGATCAGTGTAGGTGGTTGATTGCTGATGATGGACTGATTGTGGAATTGTGGGCGGACGATAGCTTGTAGATTGTGGTTGCTAGGTAGGTGCATACCAGCTATACCAGGGGTGTGTGTTGTTGGACGCAAAATGACCTTGTAGTCGGTGCGTCCCAATGCCCCAATAAACAAACAAACAAGAGGTGTGCGTCGGCCGTCGCGTCTGGTGACTGCTGAGTGATGAATATGCTTGATCAGGTGGCGGCGACGGGTACGTCGAAGACGGCCGGGAGATATTCGATGACGACATCGTGGACGACGGTAGCAGCAGCGGAGCCAGCAGGGCCAAGAGAAAGTCCAACAGCCGCGTACGAGATCCGTCGCAGCCCAAGAAGAGCAACATCAGGGACATGCTGCTCAACATGCCAGGCAAAAAGGTATGTCCATCGTGAACGGTCTCCGCTATGTCGCGTAGTTGCTTATATCGATAAAGTTGAGGTAGCTTATAAAGGTCTTGTTAGCTAATCGATAATTGCTGAAGACATATTTATTACATCAATAGCAGCATCGGTCGTCATTGATTTCGATAAGTGTGCGGTTGCAGCTCTCACGTATACCATTCCTGCCATTCCAGCCGCGCAAAGACGTCAAGCTTGAAGAGGATACCGATCTGCAGAACATCCTGCAGGACATCAAGGCGTCGCCGGCCATCGCCGCCAAGGGCCCGACGCTCAAACGCAAACCGGTCCCCGGCGCAGCGGCCCTGTAAGTTTACCTAGTCGCCAGAGATGGATTTGGTGAAAAATAAAGATCAAAATTTTGGCTGTTTGCTCACCACAGCAATTACACTTCACCGTTTATGTCTAATCTGGCACTACCTTTTGTAATATTTATTCCTTGCCTGATGTCTCCTCGTTTCAGAGCGAAGAAGCCGCTGACGCCGTCTGCGTCCCGGGATTCGCTGACTCAGCTGAAGACGACGCCTGTCGCGCGCACATCGACCGTAGCGAGAACGGAGCGGCCCAGGGTCAACGGACGGGTGGGTAGGGATGCTAATAATGTGGATAGCTTGAAGCTTCGAATGATACTGACGGATCAGTACAGGTTCGAAAGACGAGCCCTTACAGAATCGGTAGGTGATTCGAGCTGATTCGAAAAATCGACACAGACTTCAGTTTTCATGTGTACGGGCTCAATCAGACAAATCGATGTGTATTGGGTGGTGGTAATTTTGTCTCTTTACCCGACTGCAATGTAAAGAAACCGGCCCTTAAGGCCTTAAGCAGCGTGATTTGAGGGCGTATTGTTACCTGCAGCTAGTCCAACGGTTTGATTATCTTTTTTTTGACGTTTTGCAGCCAATTAAGAAGGAGAACAGCGACCCGGCTTCACAGCTGATTGAGGAATTCCCTGCGACTCAAGAGCCTGATGACAAGGTACGGAACACCGTTGTATTGAATGGTGGGCGTCACTGCTCGGCGGCCGAGCGAAACGATTGCCTTATTTTGTCGTTAATGTAACTTAAAAAAACTATAATCGTGAAAGCTGTAGGCAGCGTTATTGTCTCTAGATTTTATAGTGTCAAGTGAGAGCGCACCTTCATTTCTGATTCGCCTGTCAACAACAGCTGTAGTCCTACTGTAGAACCTAATTATGTGCATAAACATGGCAGCTTTAACTCTGTGCTATATTTCATCTACGTAAGGATACAATGAGGTAGTGATGAGGGGAAGCTGCGCCTCCCCACCAGCTCTAGCGATCACGTATCGATCTGTGACTCACAGCACGCGGAACGGGAGGCGGCCGAGGCCCTGATCCAGGATGACGACTCAATGTTCGAGAGCATGGATCTGCCGGACGGTGATCTGGAGGAAGACGTAGCCGTCCCCGCCGTCGCCGAGGTCAAACCAGTGAAAACGTGAGTCTAGCGAGTTATCGTTATATTATTCCGTACGCGTGGTCACACAGCTTTGAATGTGTTGATCGGGTAGCTCATTGGACGCTCCAAAGTTTCTTATTACCAAGGCAACTCCAATCAAACATTGTTGTGAGTTGTTTTAGACAGCCATTAGTTGCTGTCCACCGATAACCCACGCGCCTGACGTAGCCCGAATGTCTGACCTTATGTGACCTGCCGTGACCCGCATTGACCTCTGCCTCAGTGAGCCGGCGGCGGACGTGACCTCTGAGTGGCAGCGAACCACCCAGCTGTGCGTGGATCCGCCTCCTTCCACCGATACCGTGGTAGACGCGTCATCCCTGCCGCTCACCACGAACGCCAATGGAGATCAGGTGGGGAGCAAGGGACTTTGAACAGTGGAGCGCGAGTGATGGTAGTGGTTGTTTGAGGCGTTTGATTGATGTCAATATAGTCAGTGTCATTTGTTCATATTTCTTTGCTTTTGATTTTCATGATGATCGGTTGGTAGCCCTGACATTTTGTTAATATCATCACATGCTCGCCAACGCCGTATTGCCGAACATGTCACATTTAAAGATTTGAGAACCAAACGTTCATTATTGACCGTTCGAAGTCTTTTCGTGGGTGACCTGACCCGCACCGTATCTCCCCATTCAGGTGTTGAGGTTCTTCTGGCTGGACGCGTACTGCGATAACGCATCCACGAACAGCGTTGTGTACCTGTTCGGTCGGGTCTGGGTACAATCGGCCTCAGCCTACGTGTCCTGCTGCGTGCGCATCTCAAACGTGCCCCGACGGGTGTTCCTCCTGCCGAGAAAACGGGTGAGTGGTTGGTAACGGCGCAGATGGTCGAATGGCCTTTTTTGCCGAGGCGTCCTTAAAACCCATTTCACCATAACAGCGTAAAGGACAATGAGACTATGATTTAAGACGTTGAGCTGTTATCTAATCTCCCACCTACGCAATATCAGACTGCCTGCTAATTTCTATCGATACGCATTGTAAATGTTTTTAA
Source organism: Amphibalanus amphitrite (assembly GCF_019059575.1). Taxonomy (NCBI): domain Eukaryota; kingdom Metazoa; phylum Arthropoda; class Thecostraca; order Balanomorpha; family Balanidae; genus Amphibalanus; species Amphibalanus amphitrite. The sequence goes on along the minus strand of NW_024882710.1, from coordinate 159,939 downwards.
CGCATCAAATGTCCGCCGGCCAGCGACTGAACCCGCGCACTGGCGAGGAGGGAGACGAGATCACCATGAAGGACGTCTACGAGGAGTTCAACAACAAGATCGCCAGCCGCTTCAAGATCGCAGAGTTCCGCTCCAAAGTCTCCACCAAGAGCTACGCGTTCGAGAAGTTCGAGGTGCCCAATCAGGCCGACTACCTGGAGGTTATGTATTCTGTGAGTTGGGGTTTGGGATGGGCGTGCGGGGATGTGTGCACTGAAAGCAGTTTTCAGCGAGTCACTGTCTGGTTCAGACATATTTTCCGCTGGTCTGATAACTTGTTTTGAATTGACGATGTAAAATGTCCACGAAGCGTACGCTAGCTAAGTACACGTCTTGTACGTAATATTTCTTTACGATTTCATCCTTCGCCAAATACTTAAGTGCTGATAGAAAGTTTGAAACGATGAGAGTGCAGCTTACAATGATTGTTTCTGTGATGTAAAGGAAGATTAGAATTAATTTCACATCGTTTCGTTTCTCTCCGTTTCAGTCGCAGTACCAGGCGCTGCCTCAGAACCTGGAGGGTGAGACCTTCAGTCACGTGTTCGGTGCCAACACGAGCACCCTGGAGGCCTTCCTCATCGGCAACAAGGTCAAAGGACCCTGCTGGCTCGAGGTCAAGAACCCGGCCATACCCCAGCAGAAGCTCAGTTTCTGCACCATCGAGGTAAGTCTTCGCTGCTCGGGAGGTCGGAGCGTTCTTTTTTAATCACTGATTGAGACTTTGTTCTGTAATTGTGTCGGCTTGTGAAACCATACTGTGAAATGTTTTAGTGTGAGACACGGGACAGTAATTCTTGCGATGCGTCGAGTGTCTTTCGCGGCAGTTATAGTCGAACTTTAACTGAACTTCAAGTGTGTATGTTTGTTTGTTTGTTTGTTTGTTTGTTTTGTTGGGTTAGGCCCTTTCGGTCCAATGAGACCATTTCAGAGCCGGGAGGATGATAGGATATAGGGGGAGACATTGGTCTGGGCAGGCACCCTAGTGAGTCGCCGGGGCTGAGCCCGTCCAGAGGACAGGCCACCCAGCCCCAAGGCACTCACTGCACCCGGCTACGGGGTGCGCTCCCTCGGGAGCAGCGGTGCCGCTCCAAGGGAGCAGCCCGCATGAGATAAAGTTGCCTGTCCAGCCCGGAGGGGGGTCGCGGCGTGGAGGAGAAGGATTTCAGTATCCTGAGGACAGAAGCACGGAACGGTGAGGTGTGTATGTCATTGAGGTCATGTAATGTGTAGGTTGTTGAACACTTTACTGTCAGTGATAGCATAATCACCACACACTGGCCTTTGACCTTTGACTCACGCACTGACACTTTTTAGGCCATCTCGATGTTTACCCGCTGACACCCGTCACCTCTCCGCACGACAGGCGGCGGCCACCCTGCCGCAGCCGGGCCTGGTGTCGGCCACCACGGCGCCTCCGCCGCCGCTCACCGTGCTCACACTGGCCACACGTACCGTGGTGAACTCGCGTACCCATCAGAGCGAGCTGGTGCTCGTCTCCTGTCTGGTGCATAAGGAGTTCCGACTGGACGCCGCCGCGCCGACACCCCTCTTCCAGCAGCATTTTTGTGGTGGGTGTCTTATCGCGAGAAGGGAGACGCGGAGAGGAGGGTTAGGTTGGGGTGACCGGGGAGGCGTTCGTCGGTTTTCGAGCTGGTGAATGATCGAGGGGCGTGCCTTGAGTTGCGAATAAGGAGCCTTTGCAGCCTTCTGCCTTCCAGAGCTCGGCTCCAGTGGTGTTTCCGTGGCAGCGTGGCCGAGTGGTCTAAGGCGCTGGTTTTAGGCACCAGTCCGAAAGGGCGTGGGTTCGAATCCCACCGCTGTCAAATCCTTTATATCGATGGGTATCAAATGATCGATTGCTGCTGATAAGTATGCAATATTGATCGTTAGGTGCGGTCCCGTCAGATCGTTCTGTCGGTAATAAACAAGGGTGTCTGCGTTCACCAAAGCCACTGATAAGGGTGCTGCCGCCTCATGTCACTGGTTCTCTCCCCCACAGCGCTAACGAAGCCGGCAGACGCGGCCTGGCCATACGACATTGACCGGCAGCTGACGGGATATACCGCAACGACTGTCAGAAAATGCGTCAACGAAAAGGCGCTCATCTCGTTCTTCCTCGCCAAGGTAATTGATTAGAGCATTGCATCATAACGGACTACAATCAGACCATTAATAAATCGCGCTTCTATTTGGTTTGGCAGTTTCATTTCTACCTTTTCCTTCAAACCCCCACCCCGCTGCGTTTTTCAGATGAACAAGCTGGACCCGGACATCGTGGTGGGTCACAACGTGTACGGCTTCGACTTGGACGTGCTGCTGAGTCGGTGTCGGCTGCTGAAGGTCGGCCAGTGGGCGCACATGGGGCGGCTCCGGCGCTCCGGCGACGTCCTCTTCAGAACGGTCAGTCGCAAAGGACGGTGCCAGAGGGGGCCGCTGGACTGGGGAGGGGTAGGTGCAGGTTGTATGCATTATTATTTATTTGCTAATATGCGGGCTAGTAGAAGACCGTAGTCATCTATTGCCCGCCGTTATTCTGTAACTCGTTGAATATTTTATTTTTCTATTGGTCATAGTTATTCACGATGTGAACAGTTTTCGGAGCATTGACGCATATTTTCCCCTATTCCTTATGTGTGCTGAGGTCACTTTTAAAAATGTCGTTTCGACCCCAGGGTCTCGTCTGAGTCTTTTCACTTGCTGACCGCCCGTGACCTCCGTCTGCAGAAATTCTCGGACGACTCTGTACGCCGGAGTGCCATGTGCGGCCGGTTGCTGTGCGACACCTTCCTATCGGCCAAGGAGCTGACCAGACAGAAGAGCTACGACCTGCCTGAACTGTGCAGAACGGTACGGCACCGGACGGCTGGCTGTAGGAGTACAGTCTAGTTTGTACCTTCTCGGTTTATTCAACGCTTTTGATTTATACTCTTCAGCCGAAGTTCTTCAAGAAAAAAGGCGAAGTTAATTATCCGTTATGGTATTCACGATCGTTGACGCCATGACTGTCGATAATCGTTACATGCGTTTTATTAATGACGTTGACATTATTGTCTAAGAATAACTAAAATAATCAGTTGATATTTGGTGTATTCTTTGTGTCTGATTCGAATCATAAGACTGCACTGACTAGTCTGTTTCTCTGCTTTGCTCACTCATAGCTTATTATACGCCGACATTACCGCTATGACGTCCGTCTCCCCCTCCCCCCGTCTGTCCCGCAGGTTCTGCGTCTGCCGGACGCCGAGATCGTGGACCTGTCACAGGACAAGGTGTCGGGCATGTTCACGGGCTCGCGACCGATCCTGGACCTGGTGACGATGACCATGCAGGAGGCGCACAACGCCGTGCGAGTGCTGGCGGAGCTCAACGCGCTGCCCCTCGCACTGCAGGTCAGGATCCGCTGCGCTGAATATTGAAGCTTAAAGTCTTAAGTACTCAGCTCTCCTCAGCTCTTGAAAGTTTGTAAAGGGATGTGATTGCGTTTTTACGTCATATTTTGTCGGCGTGTTCATTTGCTGAAAACCGGCATACGCCAGAGATTGGCGTCATAAAGGCGTGCTGAAAACCGGCATACGCCAGAGATTGGCGTCATAAAAGTCAACTCGGTCAATAACGCCTCATCTCCAAACATAACTTAACTGGCATGCCAAAGCTCGTTTCCCGGATAACATCTCACTCCGCTGACCCCTCCCCCCCCCCCTTCCCCCCAGATCACGTGTCTGGCCGGTAACCTCATGTCTCGCACCCTGCTGGGCGGCCGGGCCGAGCGGAACGAGTTCCTGCTGCTGCACGCCTTCACCGAGCGCGGCTACATCGTGCCCGACAAACAGTACGGCAAGAGGAAGGTGAGACGAGCCGCGGGGGACGGCGAGCGGTGGTGAAGGTAGCGCAGAGGTTCTGGAACTTCGGCTGGCTGCTGTCTTGTCGTCATGTATTGCATGCACAAATTACATTAGAGTTGCATTTGATCTAGGGAAATCTCACAAAAGGCATCCCAAGATTGTTCCACAAACGTAGTTTTCTCTATTTCATCTTCACTGTTGATATTCTAGCCAAATAACCAGGCATTCATTGTGTGATTCATTCAAGTCGCGACTGTCAGAATAGAAACACCTGGTTTGGTTTCAACGACCAATTTCTGGATAAAAGCGTTTGTCCGGTGAGTTAACTATGCGCGCCGTGTGCCGTCAGTTCGCTCGCGCCGTCGAGCCGGCCCCGGGTGAGGAGGACGCGGCGGAGACCACCACCGCCGACTCCAAGGGACGCAGGAAGCCCAAGTACGGAGGCGGCCTGGTGCTCGACCCCAAGAAGGGCTTCTACGACCGCTACATCCTGCTGATGGACTTCAACTCGCTCTACCCCAGCATCATCCAGGAGTACAACATTTGCTTCACGACGCTGCCGCGGCTGGCGCCCACCAAGCAGGAGGTGAGCGGTCTGTCGTCCCGGAGTGGTTGCCTGTATTATTGTGCCCACATCTTTGCTCTACCCGTGTGACGTTACCACCATTCTATGAAGTCACCGCCGTTGTGTGACGTCACCTGTCATATGACGGCAGGACGAGGACGACGAGGTGTCGCTGGAGATGCCCGCCGACGACCTGGAGACCGGAGTGCTGCCCATGGAGATCAAGAAGCTCGTGGACCGACGGCGCGCCGTCAAGCAACTGATGAAGGCCGAAAACACCAGTCCCGAGGAGATGATGCAGGTGTGTGCCGAATGCCGAGACTCGTGAATTTATGTGGGAAGTTTTGTATCTTGTGAACATAAATGCTGTATGTGCATCACGGGTGTATTTATTTTTTTACTATCGATGCGCATCAACACATTTTATAGCTTGAGTGGCCTTGCTTTTGCTCTTGCTCTTGGGTCTTGGGTCAGTTTGGTCAAAGCGCGAAATTGAAATCAGAGGACATCACTTCAAAGGCGCTCAACAAGCTCAAGCTCCAAATTAACTCAGCAAGCGCACTTGAAAAGTCGGCATGTCTCGCCTGTCTGTATCTGACATCTCTTTCCCGTCTCCAGCTGAAATCAGAGGGTATCTCAGCGCCCCCTTGTTCGTTACCCGACATTGACATCCCATTTCCGTCACTGCCTATTTGCAGCTTGACGTGCGCCAAAAGGCCCTCAAGCTGACCGCCAACAGCATGTACGGATGTCTGGGATTCGACTCTTCCCGGTTCTACGCCAAACATCTGGCCGCCCTCATCACAGGTAAACGCTCGACTCACGACGCACATTATTGCGTCAGCTACTGCATAACAAGCGCCCATTTCTGAACCAAATTCGTCGCATAAACTTTTGTCGTGAAATGAAGACGTGTTTCTGATTGTTTTGCACTAAGTGCGGATATTCTTGCTTCAAAAAAATTCGGTATGTTTGTAGATTTTTCGATGGCTGAAAATTATAATTTAACGTTTCCTTCGCCTGTCTGCTGCTGGTTGCTATCATTTCTTCTCTGAGCGACGGCACAATGTGGAGTTGCCGTCCTACCTAGTCCATCCGCGTTCACCCCGTACCCTCCCCGGCCGTCCCCATTGCCCCTGCCCTGACGCCACTCTCCGTTCTTACAGCCAAGGGACACGACATCCTGATGCAGACCAAGTACCCTGTGTTGACCCTGTTCTCCCTCCCCGCAGCCAAGGGCCGCGACATCCTGATGCAGACCAAGTCGCTGGTGGACGGGAACCTACTCTTACCCCCGCGTTGACCGCGCTCTCCGCTTCTCACAGCCAAGGGCCGCGACATCCTGATGCAGACCAAGTACCCATGTGTTGACCCTGTTCTCCCTCCTCACAGCCAAGGGGCGCGACATCCTGATGCAGACCAAGTCGCTGGTGGAGCGGGACCTACCCTTACCCCCGCATTGACCCCTTCTCTCTCCACACAGCCAAGGGTCGCGACATCATGATGCAGACCAAGTCGCTGGTGGACCGGGACCTACCCTTACCCCCGCATTGACCCCTTCGACCTCCACACAGCCAAGGGTCGCGACATCCTGATGCAGACCAAGTCGCTGGTGGAGCGGATGGACCTGGAGGTGGTGTACGGAGACACCGACTCCATCATGATCAACTCGCGCCAGCTCAACTACGACCAGGTCATGGAGCTCGGAAAGGAGGTGAGAAAGGACGGGAGGTCAGAGGTCTGGCAGAAGAGAGTCGGATAAATGTAGGACTGGAGCATGCCGCGCTAATTAACAACCAGAGTCGCGGCTTACCTCTGTAATGCTTGGTATGTTTTCAGTATTATTTTCATTTATTTCCATCGCTATGCTGTGAAACTTCTTTAGAATTATTATAAATCAGAAGAGCAGTGTGAATATTATTGCTAGCGATAAGACCTACGCGGTACCTCAGATACTAGTGACATCTGAATATCACCTCATGTTTCTTTCATGACGCTTTTATTACCTGGAGTCCCATGAATGCCCATCAGGATTATATTCGCTTCTGACATCTGCCCTCACACCCCTTCAGATCAAGCGTGAGGTGAACAAGCTGTACAAGCTGCTGGAGCTGGATGTGGACGGGCTGTACCGCTACATGCTTCTGCTCAAGAAGAAAAAGTACGCGGCCGTGGCGGCCAGTCGCGGCTCCGATGGCGTCATCCAGTACACCCGGGAGCTGAAGGGTCTGGATATCGTGCGCCGAGACTGGAGTCAGCTGTCGGCCAACTGCGGCACGTGAGTAGACGAGCCGCGGGAATGAGTGTATTGATAAGGGACGTCAGTGCCGGCTCATCGTGACATGGATGTGATACGGGAGTCGTTGCGTTCGTGGATGGGGCTCGTGATTTGCTTTATTTGCAGACATCTCAATCGAGTCACTTGTTTAGTGACCTTAAGTGACCGCGCTGTTAGCTGTAATTCGTTGTGTGCACTTTTTTATCTGAATTCATGGAACAAGCCGATCCTCATAACACTGTCCTAATATTTAACCGATGTTTTGACATTCGACCTGCCTAGTTTACTAGCTTCGTTTTTTACTTTACCAGTATAACGCCTTTGGGGGCGACTAACGGAGCGAGCGAGAGGGTGGGCCTTGCACGTGCGAAATTTCGAGGGGGGTACCTCCAACTGACTTGTGCACGGCACCTTACTAACCGGTCTCTACCGATGTGCCAAATTTGAGCACCATCGGCCCAGCCGTTCTCGAGATCTGGAAGCGGCACCCTGCACGTGCGCACGTGCAAAATGGGTCCCAACTGACTTGTGCACGGCACCCTACTAACTGGTCCCTAACCGTGTACCAAATTTGAGCGCCATCGGTCCAGCCGTTCTCGAGATCTGGAAACGACCCCTGCACGTGCGCACGTGCAGCAGCACCCCAACTCTGGCACATGGATATGCAGTGCCTAGTGGGTGCCTACCTACATGCCAACTTTCAGCGCAATCGGCCGAGTAGTTACCGAGATATTGCAACAATTACAAAACTGTCACCTCTTCGTTTTGCACGTGGCACGTGCATAAGGGGTCACCCACATGCATCGGGAATAGTCCAATACTTGGTAGAAGGAATGAAGCTACCCTACAAAAATTACCGCGTGTAAATCGGTCAAGTGGTTGCTGAGATATAAGCCTCGCAAAAGCGTCCGCACGGCCGGCCGGCCGCTCATACTCAGAAATTTCCGTTTATCAAGGAAAGACTCCGCTCGCTTCGCTCGCTCCGTAATCAAAATGTCTACCTTTCGGTTGTGATCTGCATCGATTCCGACAAAACTTGTTTATCGTCTTGGTTTATCGTCTTGAGCGTCTTTTCCGTTGTCGATATCCTTTAAAAGCTACCTAGTTTGACCACATTGATCTCTCTCCCCGTCGCCAGTTACGTGATCGACCAGATATTCTCTGCGCTGAACCATGACGAGAAGTTGGAGCGGATACACACCCATCTGGAGACGGTGCGGCAGCGTCTGGAGCAGGGCCAGGTGCCGCTGGCCGAGCTCGCCATTACCAAGGAGGTGAGCCTGACGCAGACGATGCCGTACAGCTGGGGACATGACAGCGTGTTACTGAGCCGCAGCGGGGGCTGGGTGGAAGTGATGCTCGGACCTCGGTAACGTGACTCGGTACCGTCCTATGTGCGGCTCCTCCAGTTGACCATTTTACTTACATTCTACTTGCTTAACACAAACCTCTTCTGAATATTCCACTTTAATTGGCGTGTAATTCGTAAAATCAGGATAATCGTATGTTGTACGAAGACTGTTCTGCTATAAATTACCTAGATACCAGCCATGACTGTTATGCCTACTAACCGTCCCCTTCACCCCCGCCGGTCTCGCTAACCGGTCTCCTCGTCCGTCCTCAGCTGAAGAAGAACCCAGAGGAGTACGCCGACAAAAAGGGCCAGGCGCACGTGAACGTCGCCCTGAGGGTCAACTCGCGGGGCGGGAAGAAGCTGAGACGCGGTGACACCGTTCAATACATCATCTGTAAGGTGAGGGACCACTGGCCGCGTGGAATAGGCGTGGAAGGTTCGTGAATGTCGACCTGTGTCTGGATGTCCTGTAAGCATGTGGGTGTTGAGTTCCCGTGTATTTATGTGGTGATGTAAACCAGGCTGGGTGTGGTTGTGTTAGTGCTGAGTGTTATATCTCATTCTACCAAACCTTCCGTCCGCCTCGCCGTTATTAATCGCCGCTGCACCCTTCTATCCCGCCTCAGGCTTCTCTAATCACCACTTTACCGCTCTCTCTCCCCGACAGGACAACAGCGGCCTGGACCCGATGCAGCGCGCCTACTCAGTGGATGAGGTGGCGGAGAGCCAGGGCCAGCTGACGCCGGACGTCGAGTACTACCTCTCTGGCCAGGTCCACCCGGTGGTCAGCCGACTGGTGGAGCCGCTGGAGGGAACCGACGCCGCCAGACTCGCCCAGGCGCTCGGTGAGGGCTGCGCGAGGGGTTTGTTTTTGTTTGTTTTGTTGGGTTAGGCCCTTTTGGTCCACTGAGACCATTGCAGAGCCGGGAGGATGATAGGGATTAGTGGGAGATATTGGTGTGGGCACTGGCACCCTAGAGAGTCACCGGGGCTGAGCCCGTAGAAATTTGCCCACTGAGGTTCGCCTCAACAATCGTCCACCTTGTGGCCTCCATCTCTGACTAATCCTCGCCGTTCCTCGTCGACAGGCCTGGACCCGTCCAAGTTTCGTCAGCAGGCGGCCCGCCAGGACACCGGGCCCGACTCCCACCAGGGCCTGACCGGGGTCTCCGAGGCACAGCGGTTCGCCGGCTGCCAGCCGCTGCTGCTGCCCTGCGTCGGCTGCCGCCAGCAGCAGAAGTTCGCCAGCGTGTTCACAGATGGCGCGCACAAGCTGCGAATGGCCCAGTGTGATAATGAGGAGTGTAAAGCGGTGCCGGTGGATTATCTACCGCTGATCGTCAACAAGCTGCGGCTGGAGATCAGGAACGCCGTCAGACAGTATCTCCAGGTGAGTCCCCGCTTAAAAATGGGACCTTGTTTGGTACTGGTTTGGCAGGTGCGTCGCGTTCGAGATGATCCGTCGCACATTTTGAATTGTGATTCTTTTCGTGGCAGTACGAATCGGCTGAGTGAATTCCAAAAGTTTTTGTTTTCCGAGAGGTGTGCACCGTATAACTGAAGTTCTCTTTCTCCCTCCGACAGGGTGTGCTGTACTGCGAGGACCCGGGCTGTCCGCACGAGACGAGGCGCATACCGTTTCGCTTCGAGCGGGGATTCCCCACGTGTGACCTCTGCCACAAGGCCGTGCTCATCCCAAAGGTCAGTGCTTGATGGCGTATGCACTCGAAAACCGCTGTCTGAGGTGATGGCGAATGTTTATGACACGACTCTTCAAGTCCTAGTCAAGTCATATCATTTAGTCCGTTACGGTCTAAAGTTTCTCATCGCTGTTCGTAAAGCTCACTTTAACTTTTTGGTCGTTTGTGGACCTTGTGGTACGTCGGACATATGACCGAAGATAACTTGTTCGGCCTGGTAATTCAGACAGAACGTGGAGTGGACTACTCACTTCTTCTCGATCTAACACTGTCGTCGGGTTTAGCCGCGTCGATGAGTATGTATTCCATCGCTCTGAAGTGTTGAACGTACCGTGTTCCCTGCGCTCACCTGCCGTCGTATCACCCCCAGTACGATGATCGGTCGCTGTACAACCAGCTCTGCTACTACCAGCACATCTTCGACCTCAAGAAGGCGCTCGACAGCCTAGACCCCAACCAGAAACGTAAGTGGATTCAGTACTTAATTGATATTGTCGTTTGATTATCATAACTCGCAGAATGTCTTTTGCATGTGCCTAAATTTAACTTCTTTGCTCACGTCTGATGACTGGTGAAGTTGCTGACGCCTCATTTTGTTCCTTTCCATAATCCATTCAGCCCCCTAATGAAGTCAGCTAATTTCCATTGGTGTAAAATGGCGGTCGGTGCTACCTAAAGCACCAATACACATTACACAATGTAACTCCCTCCCCCGCTTGTCCACAGAGGTCGTGCGGCGAACGCCTGACTTTGCCGCTCTGGAGGCGGCCTATCACACTCTGAGCTCGGAGGCCGACGCCGCCATCCGTCTCAGCAACTACTCCCACATCGACCTGGGCCTGCTGTTCCAGGATATGATGCTGAGGCCGGCAGGGTCACAGGCCAGCTAGCAGGTCGGAGGGGTGGGTGTCAGGGGTTCGGCGTGACGCGGCTGGGTTTGGAGGAGAAAGTTGGTAGCGAACGCTACCTGTCTAAATTGGGATCCTTGAAACGTCTCGCGTCTGCCCAGGTATTTTCTGCCTGGCTGATAGGTACTCAAATGCTACATTTGGTCTAAGTTGACGAAGAGTGAAACGATGCATTGGTTAGATCATAGATGTGGACTCCTTCGTCATTCGATGGCCCCGCGGGCTGGGTTCGTCAGCATAGGGATTAGGGACCAATAATGAAGTGCTGTCATCGGGGGCTGTCAATGCGCTGCCGATCGTATTGGACCAAACTATTCGGATCAGACCATTGGTTTGCAGTTGTACAAATAGTTAATTGTACAAAATAGTACGGTGTCTGTGTGTGTGTGCGTGCTTGTTCCATTTCATATTTGTCTGTGTTTTTACAGGGCGTCGAATGTACACAAGCGGCGTAGTTTGTAGTTATTTGTGAAAAGGGATGTCGTGAATGCTGCCCTTTTCTGGCCGACAGTTAGACATGTGCCTTCCGTGATCAGTCATGCTTTTAGTAGGCTATATCCGGCGTGTGTTGAATGAATGTATGTGAATGCGTGCTTGTGTAACTTGTCCGGCTTCTCTTCCGGGCTTTATGAATACATGGCGAGCGACCTTCCTATGTTCTTGTATATGTCTGCCTACAGCATTGGGCGGATTGGGTGTTGGGACTCCGGACAAGTCTACACGTTCGTTCATCGGCAAGCAAAACATTGGTTTGCTTAATTACAAATGCATTTGACGTAGCAAAAATGCGTAAAAACTGGCTAACGGAAGTCTACCGATGCAGTCGGCCAGCTGATGATAGCGAGACATGCGCACAATGACACTTCTGGCCGCCTTTGCCTCGTGCACGAGGTTCAGACTAACGCGAAGCTCTCTAAAACCCTGATGAAACATGTTGCGAAACAATGGAAATGTGGCACAGTTACGACGCGGCGGTTGGTCAGCCTGGGCCGACCCCACGAATCGGAACGCCGTCAGAAAAAAAAAATCAACAAAAGGCGTACCCATCTGGAATCATTGTCCTATGAACGCGCACAACTAGCGTTGCCATGACAACCTTGACGATATGAACATAGTGTGGAGGATGCCATAAGCAACATCGCGTATCGCATATTCTATAAGGTACAATGACATTTAATGACGCGTTCTCGATGAGACACGTCCAGGCAAACCTACCGAAGATACTCATCGAGGAGATAAGATACCATTATACATAGTGAAAATACGTCACAAAACATACTATTACAACCGGGTCCGTAACAATCACCTGGGCGTGCCATCAACCGAGAGGTAAAATAATTACCTATACGAGAAACAACCTACCAACTTACCAAACATATCAACGAACTAGATGTATCAATACATTATCTTTAACTCAGCACCTCCGTGTGACCCATGGAGCCGCACTTTGTACCAAGCAACTGGAAATAGAGCCCATACCTGTCAGGCTGCAGACGACGCACATCGCAATACCTACTGAACATACTTACTGGCAATCTCATATTTTTTATCTAGTGAAAATCTCATTGCTACAGGCGTGACAAATCAATAGTAGTTGATGCTCATAATGCGTACCTACCATCACACCTCTTGAGTCGTCACTTGTGATAAAAATCGAATCAGACACATCAGAGGTTCTCTCGTTGCAGTAGACAGGCGATCGCCGAGATTCATTGTCACGCAGCCCATACTTGCGGGCAATCGCCTCTGATGCAAATAGAACTACGGCCCACCCTTCAAACATAAAAACATCGTCTACGCACACGGCACATGGAAAAAGCGAACCGTTCAAAGAAACACGAGCTAGCAATGACGGCGAAATATCACAGGGCGCTACACAGCGAACGCTGATCCTAATGTATGATATGGCTAACCGAACAAAGATATGCATCACTTACACGCGACTGCGAGCAACATTTATGGCAGCGATCAGAGTGGTCCCCGAACCACACACACGCCATCAGACACCCACACATGCAGCAGCAGACTGTAGCGAAGCACTCCACAATCCCACCGATCCCTAAAACCACGGTCTGTCAGTGTCGGGTGTACCTAAATGCCGAATACCCTGTATCACCAGTACTGAGACTCGGTCTCTCCCCGCCCGGTCGAGTGGCAGTGGGCGGCGGCTCAGAAGGGGAGAAGCGGCTGACAGAGACGGCGACTCAGACGTAGTTGTCGAGGTGCATGTGGAAGTCGATGAGACACGTCTGCAGGTGATGCAGGCCCGGCCGCTCGGACGGCTCCGTGGCCCAGCAGTAGGCCATCACCGCAAACCTGGCAGTCAGACGTACACAAACTCAGTCAGTGGACGACGCATGTCGGAGCCTATAACTCACGGAAAGGCGTGGCAGCTCAGGATAAATAAGATATCGGCTAAAGCAAGAGAAGAGTTACGTAAAACAGAAGGTAAATGCTAGGAGATTATTGCCAGAGCCAAAATTTCACATGTGTAACATAAATCTATAACACACTAGGCACTTTAAACAATTAGACACAATTTGCATCATCCCAAGCCCTTCGCACACCATACCCTCTGAGATTAAGATAAATACCGTCTTCTCCATTCTCGCCCCCGCCCCCAGTCTGTCCGTATTGTCTGTATTTTTCCCGCCCCTACTCACAGTTCGTCAGGGCAGTTGACGGGCTGGGCCAGCCGGTAGCCCTCCCTCAGGTAGGCAGCCATCTCGAACGGATCCACCTCCACGTACGGCTGCTGGCCGAGCGTCATCAGCTCCCAGAACAGGACGCCGAACGACCAGACGTCGGCGGCCGGTGAGAAGCGCCGCTCCGACAGCGCCTCGAGCGACAGCCACTTGACGGGACGGTTCTCGTTGTCGCCCAGACAGTGGTAGTCGCCCGGGAAGAGGTCGCGCGAGAGCGCCAGGTCGCACAGCTTCACACGCAGCTGGTCGTCCACGCTGTGGGTGAGGGGTGGAAAAAGCTGGAGTGAACAGGATAATTCTAGTTACAGGAGTCAAGTCCATCACTGCAATCTAAAGGTTAGATGACTTTTAACAACAGATAAACAAACAAAGCATTCAAGCTGCAATTACTGAGTTGCGCTACGCCAACAAAGTTTTCGAACCGTCACCCAGTAATTGTAGTGCACACAATCACCCCTTCCGGTAACTCAAACGTGGTGCTTTCTTCCGGTTCTCGTTCACTCGCCGTACCAACGCAGCCCCCTCTCGCAACCTTTCTCCGTAGTTCTCAAACCCCCGTTAGCCCTCCTCCAAGCCACCCCGCTGTACTCACACACAGTTGCGCGCTGCCACGTCCTTATGCACCACCGAGTGCTGGTGCAGGTGACTGAGGGCGTTCAGAGCCTGCACGGCCATGTGCACTACCTCCTGTGTGAGCAGAGTGCGCGACCAGCCCTCGCCGGCCGAGCGGCATTGGTGCAGGAACCTGAGAGACAACACAGGGGGAGGGGAGGGGTCAGTGAGCGGCCAGCCCTCGCCGGCCGAGCGGCACTGGTGCAGGAACCTGACAACAGGGAGCAGAGAAAGGGACAGACTGGAAAGAACTGAAGTGTGACTTTTTGGACGATAAAAATAGACCATTAATAAAAAGTAGTTTGTTGAAACAGAGATGTAAGCGTTCCAAATCCTAGCTGAATGTATCTTAGCTTCATGGATGCATAGATAGACGATGTCTTACCGTTTGAGGTTGACGCTCGGGTAGTACATGTAGACGATGCGCGGTCGGCGCGACTCCGGCCCGTCATCCACCACGCCCATGGCCGACAGCAGGTTCGGGTGAGCCAGTGCCGTCATGGCAGCCGCCTCACGCAGCATCACAGACACCTGGGTGTCGGAGGCCACCTCTGCCGCGCGGAAACATACGCTACGTTAGGATAAGCAGGCAGGGGATAACAGCTAAGGAGGGCGGTTCTGAAGCACAAGGCTATATGAAGCCTGTCAATATACTGCGCTGCCATTCTCCGAGCAAAATGCTGTATGGCACACAACACAAGATACATATGCTGATCTAGTTCCTAGTTGCTTATGATCCCAATTAGATGAAACGAATTCATACACAGAAAGATGTCTAAGGATAGGTTTCAGGCGTTCTTTCTCGACGCCCCACTCACCTGTTGCCAGTTTGACCAGCACGGGCAGGTCATCCTGTTCATCCTTCACCAGTCTCCCGCGGCAGATGCGGCCGAACGTGCCCTCCATCAGCACCTCTTCCACCTCCAGACTGTCCACATCCAGTGGCTCCAGCACCGGGGCGGGGGCGGGGGCGGCCGGCGGCGGTCCGGGCGGCGGCGGGGGCGGCACAGAGGGCGGCTCCCCGGCCGGCCGTGATGTCAGGGTACCCACGGAGCCGGCGGGACTGGCAGACGGTAGGGCGGAAAGCGGCGGGGGCGGCGGTGGTATGCCGTTCACTGACGAGTACTGACTGGCCGGGGAACTGGCGGAAAGGAAAGACGAGAGTCACGATGGCAGTGAGAGTGTAGCCACGATGAGCATGAAGTTCCTCAAGAGGGCAGCGTAGTATCTGCGACATAAAATAGCTGTGCAGAGGGCGCTAGGCTTGAATGTCTCTCGCTCATCTTCCACAATCGAGTTGATACGGATAACTGTTACAGCCACCAAGTTAAAACCAATACGATTTAGCAATCGTTAGCCGACGTGCTAAGCTGAGGGCTACATGGCTCCTAAGTAACAGAATGGTTACCTCGTTTCCAATTAATCTCTAGCTTCACTTCCGTCCCCCACTCACGGTCTGAGGGCGCTCTCCCAGTCGCGGCCGTAGTAGGCCGCTGCAATGTACCCCCCCCCCCCCCAACTCACGGTCTAAGGGTGCTCTCCCAGCCTCTGCTGCAGTAGGCCACCGCACTGCCCCCCCCCCCCTCCAAACCCCT
The DNA here is from genome assembly GCF_019059575.1 of Amphibalanus amphitrite. NCBI lineage: Eukaryota > Metazoa > Arthropoda > Thecostraca > Balanomorpha > Balanidae > Amphibalanus > Amphibalanus amphitrite. The sequence continues at coordinate 144,338 of NW_024882710.1, read as the reverse complement.
CCCCCACTCACGGTCTGAGGGTGCTCTCCCAGCCTCTGCTGCAGTAGGCCACCGCCACACCGGTGATGACCGCGCCCACCATCAGAGCCACCAGCGCGCCGAGACCCACGTAGAAGGTGGCCGCTGAGCCGATCCCGTCCCGGCGCGGCATCACCACGATGTCCGCCTCGAACGGTGATGGCTCTGTGGGTCATACAAGTCAGAGGTCAGACAGGGGCCGGGGGAAACGTGGGACGATGGTCCGAGCCAAAACCATCGTTTTGGCCCGGACTAAAATATCGTTGAAACCGACATCAGGATTTAACGAAAGCTTAATTTTGAACACTGTCGCCTTTAATAACTTCTGTAGACGCTTGTACATCGCTCTCCGGCTCTTCGTTCTACGGCCCAGATAACCCGAAAGTCCCTTCGCCTCCCATATCCTCGTTAGTCCCCTTGGCTTCCCGTTAGCCCCCTCCACCTCCCATGTATATACCTACCTGAGCAGTGTTTCCGGCGCCTCAGCTGAACGCTGGTCAGCTTCCCGGCCGCCACCGCGTCCAGCTGGATGACGAACTCGGCCGGCGACGGCGCCATCTCCGCCGCCGCCGCCTCCGGAGCGCACCTCAGGTTCAGTCGGAACTGACCCTCGCGCAGCGGGATGCGACCTGGCAGCCGGTGGGCGGAGCTCAGCGTCAGCACAGCGACTAGGCTATGGGAGTGTAAAGCAGTGCACGTACCGGGCACTGGGCACCATAAATATGGTTAAATTCGACAAAATATGACAATATCACAAAATGCCTGCATGGTTATGATAAAGTATGATGGACTACCTCAGATTGTATGCAATTCCACATTTATAGGAAAAGTACGAGCTAAGATAATTGACGACTGGACAGATAACCATCATCCCACACTTTCCGTCCCGTGCTGCAGCTGCGCCGATTGGTGTCAGACGGCACTGTAGCTCACCTGTGGCCGGTACGTCGAATGCCAGGGAGCGCAGCTTGTCCTCGCTGCCGGGCAGCACGTGGCTGGAGAGGGAGTAGGTCACCTGGAAACACAGCCCACCCGCCACCGGTCCGGTCAGACGTAACCAGCCTGTGTCAACATCGCTGGGAGTTCAGCATCATGCGCACCCAAATACGAGCAACACTGACCACGCATCGCTAAAGTAACCGTGAAAATCTAATTAACACGAAAAATTGGCATGCATCGATCGAGAAAGTCATATCGCTATGCCTTAAAGAAAGATGAATATCGATAAAATGAAGGGCACTTACATTATTGTAGTCTCTTGCACGCCACGAAAACGTGAGCGTGTTCATTTCGTATGGGACCTGGAAGTTGTATGCCACAGTGTTGTGGTTGACGTTGCCGTTATCCACGTAGAAAAACGTGTCCGGCCACCCAACGACTGAAAAAGCGTAAAACCATTGGTAAAAAGCGTCAATAAACACACTTCTGAAAATGTACCTACATAATGATATGAATCATCAGGAATGGCTTCAAAATAGAAAACTATCGGCCAAATATGAAGATTATTCGTGAACTTCTGGTGATTAGCAAAGACAAGTCACATCCATAGCATAGTTTCATCCCGCTTATCACGATACCGATGCGAGCATGTCACTTGCGTGTCTCTGAATCACTCTGTTCCTTACCGTCCATTTTACGGACTTCATCGCGCGACAGGAAGAAGTCGAATGTTCCGTGGACTCCACCACAGAGCAGCAACAGTCCCAGACTGCTGAGCACCAGTAGATGTGCCTTCATTCTGTCTGCATCCCTTCACCAGTGGCACGGGATCAGTCGAACTGCAGACACAACTGTGGTCAGATAAATTACCACCGGAATGCCAGTATCACGGAGTGACAGCAGATAGGTGACCATGTGAACATTTCTAGTCAGGAGACATTTTAAATCTAGGTTTATTATTCATATGACTCCTTCTTTACTTCACACTGGAAACCAGTCAATAATCACATTTCAACTGACTTTGAAAGGCACCTGTCATGATGATGTTATTTTCTGGCTCTTGCCACAATTGCACCATTAACCCGCGCCCTGGTGGGGTCTGTTTATAACGCGACCTCGTGGGGGGGGGGGCTATTTTTGCCCCCCCCCCTCGTATCTCCGAAAATACTGGACGGATCCGCAAAATTCAAACTGCGTTTGAAAGCTCTGTCAAATTTGGCGGGGAAAATCTAATTTTATTGACCTCGGGTTCACCGATGACGTCACAGGTCAGGTCAAAGATAAAATGTTTTGTCGGTCACGTGTCTTCTAGGGAATGCGCTATAAGTTATAACATCGAGAAAAACGCATTTTATCGAAAATCAGCGATGGGGCGTCAGTTGCCTAGTACATATGTTGCTATTAGAGCCGAGGTCACTGATAGTACCTGGTCAGGTCACAGGTCAGGTCACCAAGGGTCAGCACATGAACCCAATTTTACTAGGGCTGTGTGATGCATGTTTTATGGCCAAATCTTCATTTCAAAATCAATGGTGTTGGTTATAAGACCATCAGGAATGGTTAAGGTCACTTTCTGGTGGAGGTCAGATCAATGTCAGGTCAAAAAAGGTCAAATTTCAAAATTGATAGTTTTGCATAAAATGGGTTTCAAAAAAAAAAATTCGATGCAGCTCTTCACGGCGAGTCTAATGGTGGTCTTTGTTTTGCGCTACGTGGCCTAGAATCGCTAAAAATTTAGTTTGAAAATTTGACGTCATCAATTTTGAAGTTTTTTCCCTATAACTTGGCCAAAAAAAGAGGGATCGATCTGAAATTTGGTATGTGAATAGAAGTTGGTGAGGGCTATCACATATAGGTATTCCGTTTTTTTTCTAAATTCGAAAAACTTTTTGGATTTTTTGGCAATTATAATCAAAAACTTTTTTTTATTTTGGGGGGTCAAAATTCAGAAATTCAAAATTACGAGATGGCAGTTTTGTAGCCCTGGTAATTCTTCACCTTTTATGTCTTAAATGTTTTCTGTATCTTCAAAGTTATAGGCCTGACAGCTCTTCCCGCGAAACCTTTTTTTTTTTTGTCGAAAACGGCAGAACAAGACGTCACTCTGACGTCATTTGCGGCTAACCTATCATAGCCTTTGGAAAATTTTTGGTCACAATGTGCAAAATTGATGCCCAGGAAGGTACTCAAAGTTGGGTGACAATAGGTGCAGCAGTTCTGGAGATATATCGAAAAGTCTTGAGGGGAGGGGGGCAAAAAATAGCCCCTCCCCACCAGGGCGTGGGTTAACAAGCATAAATCCACCTAACAACAAAACCAAATTGCTGGAGTCTTGTCAAATATTAAAGATAAATGGCTATTTGTGGCCTGAGCCAAATCAGCCTAGTCAAGAATTATTGGTAAATGTTATACAATAGATGAAAGAAAAGAGCTTTGTAGAATCAGTTTATTTCAAATTCACAATTCACATATTCGTCATTTGTAAATTCACATATTCGTCTTCAGAGGCCCTAAATAAGCTCCAAGTGACTATCAACTTTGAACCTCATCTGGGGGAAGCATCAATAAACAACCACAGCCCTGAGCGGATCCTGAGAGGCTAAACGCTGGACGGGGCCAAACCACCCAGAGAATAAAATGCGGGGGATGCAGAAAGAGGCCACAATTCCAATGCTGCATGTGGTTCCAATCTGATCCATAGGCAGCGGAACAGGGGGCACCCGGCACCGGGGCACTGCAACTGTGCCGTATTTAATTTTGGTATTTTAACATAAGCCCTATGGGCGTTGCATGGAGAGAATGGGGCCAAAAGTTGACAGTGCCCCCCTTAATCATAATTGAAGGTGTTCAGCCGCTACTGGTCTTATCAGCCTGGGCTCAAGAGTTAAAAGGTTACCTAACAATCCCAACATAACCTTACCTTACGGTGTTCGGGCATAATAAAGGCCAACTCGGCCTGGAGGTCCCGTTCTAACCGAGCTCCTGTCCCTTTTGCCATTTGTTAATCCGTGTCTGGCATATGATACCAGTGATGGCCCCAGTGGGCATCGAGTCTCGCCTTGAACGAGTCCACGGTGGGGGCACTGACCACTTGAGCAGGTAGGCCGTTCCAGTCGTTCACGGCCCTGACTGCGAATGCAGCTCTCCTCAGTCTGCTGACCGCCTCTGGCTTGCGGAGCTTGTGTGGGTGACCTCGTGTAACGGCACCCGTGGCGGGGCAGAAGAGATCCGTGACTTCAACATCAACCCCTCCATGGAACATCTGGTAGGTGAATATCATGTCGCCCCGTTTGCGTCGGTAGTACAGCGATGGAAGTTTCAGAGCCCTGAGCCTCTCTTGGTAGGGCAGGTGGCGAAGGTTGGCCACCATGCGCGTAGCTCTGCGCTGTACCCTCTCCACCAGCTTCTGGTCCGCCCTGTTGAAAGGGCCCCACACGAGGTTGCCGTACTCGAGGTGCGGGCGCACCAGGGACTTGTAAAGCAGCGGCAGCGTGCACTCGTTTATCAGCACGAATGAGCGACGGATCACAGCGAGAATCTGGTTGGCCTTGGCTACGGCTGCTGAAGCATGTTGTCTGAACTTCAGCTCGTCATCGACTTGCACGCCCAGATCCTTCTCCACCCGAACGACGCTCATCTCAGAGTCTCTCATCACATACTGCTTTGCTGGGTTGTTTCGTCCGAGGTGCATGACCTTACACTTCGCCTCATTGAAGGGGAGTTGCCAGGCGTCCGCCCAGTTGACCAGAGCCTCGAGGTCAGACTGGAGGCTAGACGCAGCGAGAGTAGAGGCTACCGTGGAGTACAGCTTCGTGTCGTCCGCGAACATCGTCAGCGAGGAACCAACAACCTCAGGCATGTCATTAATGAAAATCAAGAACAGTAGTGGACCCAGGACCGAGCCTTGGGGTACCCCGCTGACCACCTCCGACCAGTCAGATGACTGACCATTAATCACTACCTGCTGTCTCCTGGCTCTCAGGAAAGCCCCGATCCATGTGATCAGCTTACCGCTCACCCCGTGACTCCTGAGTTTATAGAGAAGTCGCTGGTGAGGAACAGAGTCGAAGCCTTCTGGAAGTCCAGGTACATTACATCGACAGGCTTATGATTCTCTAGGGCCCTGCTCCAGTCATCAAGCACTTTGACCAGCTGGGTGCTGCAGGAGCGCTTTGGCCGGAAGCCATGCTGGCAGTCTGCCCACAGGTGGTTCTCTGAGAAGTGCTGATAGATTGTGTCTCTGATGAGGGATTCCAGTATTTTACAGACAACAGAGGTAAGGCTGACCGGCCGATAGTTGCCAGGGTCCTGTCTGTTCCCTTTCTTAAATATAGGTACTATCCTCCCCAGTGTCCAGTCCCGAGGAACCATGCCCAAGTCCAGAGATCTCCGGAAAAGTAGCGAAAGAGGTCGGCTCAGAACGCGGCGTGCCTCCCGTAACACCTTTGGGTGTATGTTATCTGGTCCAGGAGCACTGGACGGGTTGAGGGCCTGTAACTTTTGTTCAATGGCCTCCGGTGTGATTCGGATATCGGTTACCTCTAGAGTAGTGCTGGCGCTGGCAAGGGTTGGAATGTCTGTGAGCCGTTCTTGAGTAAAAACACTGCCAAACTGCGCATTTAGAATGTCAGCCTTCGCCTTATCATCACTCATCAGATCTCCTGAGCAATTCCGAAGATCCCCTATACCTGTCTTTGTTTTAAGTCTCGAGTTAGTATGCCTCCAGAAGGCCTTCGGATTCTCTTTCAAATCGGTAGCCAATTGAGTTTCGAAGTCTCTACGGAGTTTGCGTGTGAGGACTAAAGTAACGAAAGTAACCTGGCTGTAAATCACCTGGAAAGTAAGTTTTTTTGTCAATTTAACTTTTTCAGCCGGGGTTTTAGCTCGTAACGTCATGCAGATTTCGGTATCTTGACTCAGGGCTGACTCAAGGGACTCAAGGCTGCCGAAGTTAAAGTTAATTAGAGCAGCTCCGCAGTCCGCACTACTACCCTCTATTAAATTCCACGCACCTACCCAAACACCTTGAAAATGTCAAATACTGTTCAACAGAGTTCTTACTTCTTACCGTTCTTACCGTGCACTAAACAAAAATTCGCATGAATTGTGAATTATCAAACCCAAGCATTCAACAACTGTTGACGGAAAATAAAAAACGACGCTTCTGCGACATTTGTAACTGAACAGAAAACTTACAAAAAATGACGTCATTAGGTTAAAATACTGCTTAAATTGCAATGGAAAAACTCGTTTTTTCAATAACCTATAGGTTCTCGCCGTAAAAAATTTATTTATTTATTATTCGTTACTAATTTAAGCAATCATTTGCAAAAAACCTCAGGCTTAAAGTTCAACCTCTTCCAATCGCTACCGTTTGAACACGATGCAACGAACGCATGTGCGTCCTTGGTCGGGAAAAAGACGGAAATCAAAATTCGTTTTGGAAATTTCCAGAAATTTCATGGTAGGTGCCCTAGGTAGGCAGATTGGTATTTATTTACTTTAGGACCGGCAGCCATTACTTTCGTCGCGAACCCCAAGTGATAGTAAGAAGCATATCGCATGACATAATTTGACCTTTTGATTTCATAGCTGATAGTCATTCATGGCACAAACAAGTTAAAATGCACCAATACAATATTTACCGTCACCGCCGTAGATCTCACCGACTGCGTACTCCACCGGCCACGCACTGCGCTCCAAGGTTTAGTGAATACATATTAACGATGCTATTCAACTGTGAGGAAAGTGACGTCATGAAATTTCTCGTCGCGAAGCAGCGGCAGTGCCGAAGGCAATGCCTTAGGAGAGATTACAGGCAATGGTAGGTCAAATATTTTTAGGTTAAGTGGTTGTGTATTTGGCTTCAGGCCGAAGGCCTGAAGCCTAATGCACAATCACTTAACCTAAAAATATTTGACCTACCATTGCTTGCAATCTATTCATGCGAGCAACTTTTTCCTTATCCTCGGGTAGGCAAATATCAGTAGGTCAGGTTAGGTAAGGTTAGGTTATGTTCTGATAATTTTTTCCGTGTTAAATTTGCTATCCTACCCCATATCACCCAATTTTTAACCATCTAAATTTCGCCAATATGTATTTTTTTGGTATTATGACGTCATTTTCATTGAATTAAACATGCATATATTTTTCCTTTTCGCAAATGGCAACGGCGCAAACACGTTGTTTATATCGTAATCGCCGCATACGTATAATTTCGTCGGTGTACGTTACGTGACGCGGGGTGAGATGGCTGGATTTTATCAAGTTTTTGTGTGACTTTTTGCAGTTTTGGTGACATGTAAGTATCATTTCTTGATTTAGGATGTCAAATAATGGAAGATTGTCGAAAATTTCCCTTTGAAAAAGTGTGCCGGTCCTAAAGTAAATATTTACCGGCAGATTTATATATTTATATATTTATATACACTGTGGGTAGGCATTCAGCAAAAGTAGTTTTTTTTTGTCAGTTTACCTTTTTCAGCCCGGGTTTTCCCCCTAAGGTCATGTGTATTTGATTCTTTTTATTTTTCCATTTTGATTTATGAAATGAGGTAGTTTTCTAAGAATTGTGATTAAAAACTGTTTTTGTTTGATTAAAATGTCAGCATGGGGGGGGAGTTTTACTGCCATTAGAAAAGTTGCTGGCTGCGAGTATTTTTTCATAACCTACGTTTACTTTGGTTTTATATGATTTTTAAGATGGGTAGGTACCATCTAAATTATGTGATATTTTATATTTCAGCTGGTCTGAGCAGAATAACTCCAGGCATGGCAGACGCTGAGAAAGTTGACCTTAACAGCTTGGTGAAGGTTCGAGAAGCACTCTACCGGCTTATCATCAGGTTGGTGTGCTGCTTGTATTGTAACAGCGAGCTTCAAAATCAACATTCTGAAGCCCTCTACTACAGTCTACCTGGTCCAGTCACTTTGTTTAGCTGTTATTTATTAGTTTATATGATCTAATAAGATTTTCTGGACATGGTCTAGTTCTAGTGCGCACTAACATAATTATTTGCATTGTCCCTTGCCACTTACCAAAGCATTTCCTTAGTTAGGTTATAGATGCAAACAAGTCAGTACTGCTGACTAGTTTTTCAAGAAATTTTGCCCAGTCCTTCAATGACTCAGCAAAAATATTGTCACATTCTGTACAACAGGAAACGATTTAATTGAAGCTGTGATTTAGTGCTTTAAATTGTGCTGTAAGTTAAAAAAGTTGTGCCCCAAATTGGGTTCCAGGTGCTGTGGCTACACTGCTGACATGTTCCTTTGACCTGCAGCCAGCTATACTATGATGGTCAGCAGACGCTGGCCTCTAGTATGCACCAGACCATCAAGCCAGACCCCGCCTGCCCGCCATCAGACAGGCTGTTCCGGCTGGTGCTGCTCGGACTGCAGAAGGAAAAGGGTGAGTTCTGTGTAAGGCTTCAACAGCTTAAACTGCTGACAAATTCAAAACCTGGCTGGAACTTGAACTAGACCATGCAGGATTGCTTTGAAGAAATGTTTTTATCGTCAATATGAGATTAATTACACATGTGTGACATACTGACATATTGCCCGATCGATCCTGCAGAGGCCAGTGAGGACCGGGTGAAGACGGAGGACACGTTCACCTCGGGCCTGGACCTGGAGTTCGAGTCGGACATGCCGACGGTGGCACCCGAGCCGGCCGCCTACGAGACCTGCTACGTGACCTCGCACAAGGGCGCCTGCCGCTCGGGGTGCTTCTCCCCGGACGGACAGCTGATCGCCACCGGCAGCGTCGATGCCAGCATCAAGGTAGGAGGAGACGATACCGCGTGGGTGTCAGCATCAAGGTAGGCCAGCGTCGACATGGATGCCGATATCGAAGTACGGCTGCGTGGAAAAAATGCAACTTCAGTGCTTCCGATAGTTAGACTCCAATTCACTATAAGAAACATGGAGAAATATATGCTTGGAATTAAAACTAGACGTTCGCCGACAGCCCTTTCCGTGTGCACCGTTTTCGAACAGGAGACAACCATTTTTAGGCACCGAAGCAAAGCAGCTCCCGTCTACAATAGCCATTCCCCAGACCCTGTAGCAGCTGCCTTGCTCGGTCGCTCTTCGCGTCCACAGATGATCGACTTAGTGTCCAGATCTCCGTCGCTTTCCTCGCAGATATCATCGACATATTATCACTTTCACCCCAGCTATTCCGTTTTCCGAATATCACCGAATTCGACCCGAAGTTATCGAGATTTAGCGTCCTACTCGCCCTCTCCTGAGGTTGTTGACGTGTTGTCGATCTCGGCCCTTGTTCTCTTTGTTCGCAGATTATCGACGTGGACCGCATGTTGGCTAAGAAGCCGCACGAGCCGGACATGATAGACGCCTCGTCCGGCCACCACCCGGTCATCAAGACGCTCTACGACCATGTGGACGAGGTGACGTGGCTCGAGTTCCACCCGCGGCTGCCGCTGCTAGCATCCGGCTCGCGCGACACCAACATCAAAATCTTCGAGTACAGCAAGTCGTCGGTGAAGAAGGCGACGACCGTCATCTCGGTGGGTGTTGAGGGTTTGGGATAAGAGGGCGGATATGGGGAATGGAATTATGGGAGGGGATGTAAGTTAGAGCATTCCTTTGGATTGATGAACGAGGGCACAGTGCTTCTGAGGCTTCTGCAGTTACTCTGTCGGTCGTTGTTGACATTTCCACCGGCCTGGCCTGGCCACATTGCATATGACGGCTGACCTCACGCTGACCCCTCTCCTGGCCCCATTATCCCCCAACGGGTCTTACCACTAACCCTCGCTCTACCGGCTATACCACTAAGCCTCCCTTTCCGGCCGTGCCACTGACCCTACCCCCGGGGCGGCCAGGACGCCATCCCGGTGCGCTGTTTCAGCTTCCACCCGAGCGGCGACTACATGGCTGTGGGCACGGATCACACGGCAGTGCGGGTATACGACATCGCCACGGCGCAGTGCTACGTCAACCCGTTCAACAAGGAGCACCACACCAACCGCGTCACATCCACACAGTAAGGCTCGGGAGAGGGAGATGGGATCAAAGGGGAGGAGGATTGGATACGGTTTGTTTCTGAATAGCTGGGCGGTGCTAGCTCGCCGCTCGGTGACAGTGTTTTTGACATTTTGCTGCTAAGGTAAGTTTCGGGACTATGAGTAATTTTCATAGGATGAAGATCTCAGGATCAATGCTAGAGTTGTGATCTTATTGCTGCATTATTGTTTTTTATGTCGATAAATACTTCACCAGACTTTGAATGGTTAAAGGACAGCCGTGTGTTTCATGGGGCAACAGCCATTCATCTATTTGAATCATTTGAACACAATGAACCTCCGTTAGATCATGACCCGTTCAGCCAACGTCCCCCATCCCGACCCCTGTTCGGGCTCCGTTGAGGTCAATGACTGACCCGACTCTCCGTCCCGCCCTGACAGGTGGTCGCCGGACGCGCGCGTCTACGTCACCGGCTCCAACGACGGCAGCATCAAGCTGTGGGACGGCGTGTCGAGCCGCTGCGTCAACACCTTCCCCAACGCGCACGACGGCGCCGGCATCTCCTCGGTGGTGTTCTCCAAGAACGGCAAGTACGTGCTCTCCTCGGGCAAGGACTCGATGGTGAAACTGTGGGAACTGTCTACCAGCCGCTGCCTGATCGCCTACACCGGTGCCGGCATCATCGGGAAGCAGCAGCACCGCAGTCGGGCCATCTTTAACCACACCGAGGACTTTGTGATGCTGCCTGACGAGGCCACCAAGAGTCTGTGCTCGTGGGACGCGCGCAACGCCTCTCGGAAGCAGCTGATGTCGTTGTGTCACAACTCGCCGGTCCGGCACATCATCCACTCGCCAGTGACGTCGGCGTTCATGAGCTGCTCGGACGACTTTCGGGCGAGGTTCTGGGTGCGCCGCGCCGCCACACATTGAGAGAGGGATGGGAGATGGGCGGTGGATGTAACTGCAAAGTGACGACCGAGTCAGACCGTAGATGGGCTATGGTTCTAAAGACGGCAGGGCAGCTTGGGCGAAATGGTGGGTCCAAACGATTTTTCCCACGGATTCCACCCCACCTTAGTTGCTGAATGACCCCGGGATTCATAGCTCATACTAAGTGAATGAGCATACCATCGAAACTCGCGCGGCTGTCGGCGAGCGTCCCGTTCCGCACAGGTCTGGTCTCAAACGCCTAGTGTCTGTTCCTAGACTCCAGACCATAGCAACGGTCACCTGTCGCCTGTCTGAGTCTTAGTGGTCTTATCGTTTTTAGTTCAGTGAACCAAATGAAATCTGCGGCTCGAACTAACTAAGATACCCAGGGTGGCGACGAAGAATCCCAAAAGTTTGGCAAGCTGCACGGGCAATTATCCGGCACACCCTGCCATTTACAGACTGCCCGAGTGCAGCCTGCCCATGTGTGCAGTGTGACCGAGCGGCTGCCTCTATCCACCGCGTTTGTGTAGATACTGGGTCCAGTCTGATTGGGTTTGTGTATCCGCAGCAGGGCTTGCCGTACGCCGTTTAATTCATATTTGCCGCGAGTGAGGCTGCGTGAGGTTTGATGTCGTTCACTATCCAAACACCATGTTCATCGTCAATACACAGCTTCATTTGTCGATCGATCACCTTTGCGTGCGAAAAAAGATAAATATCTTCGTGACATTGCATCAAACAACAAGATAAAAATGCACGTAAACAGCACGACGTCGTCCCCGTACCCCTGCTCGCATACTCTGGTCCGGGCTTTTGGGCGTTTTTGTTAGGACGCAGCTGGTGCCTGTCAAGGTGCGATATAACTCACGTGACACCACGCGCTGGGCCCTGAATCTCCTCTCCGCTCTATACAGCAGATACACCGGTCAACCAAGTCGATCACACTCGGGTGCTGGCCTTTCTCTTGAGCACGCCGCTCTCTGCCACAGCCACCGGACGGGGACCCGCCTCCCGCCCGGCACTCTGCCGACACAGCCAACATACGCCGCGCGCGCTGCGCCTAGAACATGCCGCCCCTCTGCTTCCGGTCGGCGCCGCGCCGGTGCTGGGTGGACTTCTGTTCGTTTTTCCGCCGCCGGTTTTGCAGAACCTGTTTGTCCTGGCCCTGGCCGCGCGGTGCGCCTGGAAGGAAAGAACGAGGGTCAGCCGAGGGGCGGAACAGACGGACCGTGAATAGTCAGACGACAGTGTACGGTCACTGACGGCAGGACGCGAGCTCGGCTAAACGGATAGCGTGATATGCAATAGACTGAATATGTGTGTACAGGGTGTCCGGAAAGTCCTGGCGCTTCTTTTGGACGCCGTCTAACGCGCGCTGTGATTATTGGACATTCAGCCAATCACCACAGACATGACCACTCGTTGACCGCTCAGCTAGGGGTCGTGTATATATGACCCTGGAATCGTGTTTAGTGATGGGTAAATGGGCAAAGATGCGCCTTGTCGCTGAATGCCTGCGCGCGGCGGCGGGGTGCGACTTGAACGAGGCGCGAGTTGCAGCGCGATGCGGCGTTTTTCGATGAATGGTTTAGCAGGTAAAGGTTTATTTCGACTCGGGAATTCCTTAGAAAATATCCTCAGGCCGGTACGACCGCGGTATGTCAAGACTGCCAAGAACGGAGCGGCATTTCAGCGCGGCAATCGAAGAAAGTGCGGGGGTCTGATGGACACAAATGTCCCATCATCTTCGTCAATGTCGAATAAATGAATAACAGGCTGGTCCACGAGGGGTTCCTGGACAGCCACATCAACCCGAGGGTCAAGACGACTTGCCCTAAGGGTCACTTCGCATTTCAACAGCACAGAACGCCCACCGACAACGCTGCTGCCGTTCAAGCTCAACTGACAGAGGATCTTGCCGGGTCAGATCACCGTGGCGAAATGAGATTAGGCAGCCTTATTCTCCTAACCTGACCCGCTCGACTAAGGCGTGCTAAGCGTTTTGTAGAACAGGATCTAGGCCATTTATCACCCCAACCTGGAGTCGCTGAAGAATCGCATCATGACAGCATGGGAGGACAGGAAATGTCCTGCATAGTTAAAACCCGCAGGCGCTTCCTCCCCTACGTCGAAGCCGTCGTCGGCGCCGGCGATGGTTACATTGAATGAGCACATAGCAGAAGCATGTCGCTTGGTGTCCCTGGTCATTGTTTCGATCCATTGATGAGTATCTATGAACCAATGGCATTTGTTTAAGAAAATGTTGAAAAGCGCCAGAACTTTCCGGACACCCTGTACATGTGCATATCTTGGCCATAATTATAACGACCCGGTTATATTCAACAGTGAAACACAATGCACCCCAGATAGGTCTCCAAATCACGGCACACATTCTGGACCGTCGTCTCACTCACCGACGACATCCCTGTTGGGCGGCGGGCCGTGGTGGCCGCCGCGGCCCCGTCCGCGGCGCCGCTGCTGCTGCTCCTGTCGGCGGGCCTCCTGCCGGGCGCGCACCTCGGCCGGGTCCTGGACAAAGTGGTCGCGCCGCGGCCCGGACGTCTCCTGGTCCTCCTCCGCGGCCGGGTCGGGCCGCCGCCACCGGGAGCTGGGCAGCGGCTGGTTCAGAGGTACCGGCCCGCTGCGGGAGGGGGAGGGGGCGTGGTCAGAGGGTGACAGTCTGTACGGTATACCTGGCTAGAAACGGTGCCATTGTGTCTAGACCTCCCCCAGTCTACGCCTACATCTAATCTCTACAGTCTACTTGTAGACACTGTCCTGTCCCAGTGATTGGGTAGGACGAGGAGGGCCGTTCGTGCAGGGTTCTAGAAGACTGCGGAAAGTTGCAGACTCCAGGGTCCTTTCCGAACGATTTTCCACCCTCAATATCGTTTGATACATCACGGTGAAACAATGCCTAATTTGTAACCTCCACTACTCCTCCCTAGCCTATACCCTCCACTCCTCCTCTACGGTCCTCTCCTCACCTGTCCTCCTCCGCCTCCTCCTTGGGTTCCTCCTGACCCGTGCTGACGTCATCATACGTGTCGTCATACTCGTCCTCATAGTGTATCGCCTCGTACACGCTACCGTCCGTGGTTAGCGACCCAAACAGCTGGTACCGCTCGCGCTGACCGGCCTCGCGCAGGGAGGACTTGTCCGCCAGCTCGCGCGCCAGCCGCGCCTCCGTCATACTGGTGAACGGAGCGGGCGAGGGGGATTATCGGTACTGTCTGAAGCGGCGGTAGTCCGTTTGTTAAACGTTATTTGTTCGTTAGAATCAATGAATGACGTAAGAAAAAGTGGATGTCTTATCCATGAGTCTAAGATTATGATTTCATAAGTACTAAAAAGGTGAGAGCCTGCTAAAACGACTATGGAATATCAAACTGAGAATTATGCAAACAATCCCCTCTCAGCCATCCAATCCAAAACCCATGGAGATCCCCAGCAGTCCCACGTATCAGCGACCCTAACGTACCGTTTGCCCTTGTGGAATCGACTCAGGTCGACATCATTGCGACTCATCACATCGAACTCGTCTCCGTCGAACACGTTCCGTCGCGTCGAGAGGACGCTCGACGGGGCGGGGGCGGGGGCCGGTTCGGGCGGCGGGGGGAGCGCCGCCTCCGCTGTACGGTCGAGCGATGCCAGCGATGGGGGTAGTGAGTCCTCCAGCAGCGCGTTGATGACCCGCTCCGAGCTGAAGTTGTAGTGCTCCAGACAGGCCTGAAGGCGAGGGGTGGGTGGTTAGTGAACGCGTTGTGGATAACAGGGGCAGCGAGTGAGTCACTGCCTCATAAAAAACAGCCACACGGCTGCGGCGGCAGATATCAAGGTCAAACACCCGGAAGCGAGACAAATGCTAAGACAAACAATGAAGCGATAACAAGAGGCGCAAGACCTGAAACATGCTGTGCAAATTTCACTACACATCACAGGATATGGCATCAAGTTCAGTCCACGTTGACGATATTGACATTATTACAGCTAATTAAACACATTAAACAGCAGCTCACCATGATAATTCATTCTCCCATCGTTCGTCATGTCCCTTACTCAGCGTCACCTTACCATGACGAAGCTGCGACTGAGGTCGGGCAGCAGGTCCTGCACATGGGACACCATCGACTCCAGCTCGACACCGTCGACCATCGGCCCGGCCTCTGCGCCCCCGTCCCCCGCCCCCGCCCCCGCCCCGGCCGGGTCCGGGTCCGCCGCGGCGGGGGCGGGGGCGGGCTCGGGCGGGGTGACGGCCGCCGGCGGTACGGCGCTGAGCACGGCGTCCAGGACGTAGTCGAGCCGCGCCGGGTCACTGAGCGGCAGTCAAGGAGACCGTGCGACTGGGGTGGTCTGGTATGTAATTGTACATACACAAACGCAGCTCACTAGAATGGCAGGGGGAAAACACGGCAAACTGATGCCAAGCAACCAAGATAAAAAATTGACCCAATCTGACAAAGCCAGCGATGACGATTACCATGTATGCGTTTGCGATTACAAGTAGTACTTGTCAGGATTGTATAAGAAAATCAAAGCAAACTCAAACTTCAAAAATCAGAGCACTTCAAATGTAAAAAATCGTTGACCTCTGGCGTCTGCTGAACGCCTGCCATCGGTGACCACATCGGAAGGAACCAGGTGAGGCTTCCCACCACTTCCATACATCTATTTCCTTCACTGCCGACGACGGAAGCTAGGTCTTTCCTCGCTTCCCGACAAAATTCCTTCTGCCTTCTGATGATATGTTCAACCTGCCCCTTCCCCCGAAATTCCCACCCCCTCCCTTCCCCAACCATCCCTCTTCCCATCCGGCGCCCGTGTTCAGTGTAACGCAGCTTCACAGTCGCGCGCGGCAGCAGCCCCGCTGACGCATCGTCGGAGTTTCCCTATGACGTCATCGCCCGTCAGCTGGCCGGCCGGCGGGCGGCGCGCGTCAGTCGCTGCGATAACGCTGAGAAGCGAGGTGCTACACAGTGGAGAGACAGATCCGGAATTTCAGTGGTGGCGGGACCCGCAGAAGAACTGTGCATTACGCGGCCTTTGTCGGTGGAAAGGCTGCAGGTTGTTGTCAGTTAGGATGCTGTGATAAGCATTCGGTGTTAAAACCGTGAACGGGGCTGATGAGCGGTGCTCGAGGCAGCTGACCGCGTCCGTTTGGCGCGTGATAATCGGCGCACGGACCGCTTGGTGCAGTCCCCCCCCCCCCGTCCACCCTCCTCAACGGGCCAATCGCTACACTCGCGTCCTGATCTCCAACACCAGCCATGTCTCGCGGTCTGGACAGCTCCCCCTCTTACAGCCAGTACCACCCGTCCCTGTACGACAAACCAGTGCCTCTGGCAGCCGTCAGCCTCCGTCGCTGCCTGCGGGACCGGCGGCGGGATCCCATCTCCGGAGTGCCGCTCGGACCCGCGTCGGCAGCTCTACGCTACCTGGTACCTGTCTACGACCTGGAGCAGAACACACCGCCGAGCACACACGAGCTCCAGAGGATATTCGACAGTGTGGAGGGGCTGCGGGGCACCAGTTTCGCCTGCCACGTCACCGGCTCGTCCATAGAGCGTCTCTCGGTGCCTCCCTACACAGAGCGGGATGGCGACCCGCTGCCGCACTACCGCACCGCCGATGTGGATGTGATGCTAGAGATGAAGCCATTGCGCGTGGCGGCGCGGCGCGGAGACGGGTCACTCTATATGGACACGACGCGAGCCAGTCACCGCGGCTACACGAGAGTTGTACTGGACGTGCCGGGACTGACTGTGAAGAGACTGGGCGGATTGCCAGCAGAGCTCTTCGTCAAATTTGCAGAAGAAGAGGAAGGAGGGCATACAGAAAATACAGACGAAAGTGACTGTGCAAAGAAAGCAAGTGACGAAAACGTGAACGATTCGAAGCAGACTAATAAAGAGCTCGAGACTAGAGAGAAAAAGACAATGGGAGGAAGTGTTGAAGAAGGAGAAGGAAAGGGAACAGATAAAGATGCTATAGAAGTAGTAGTAGACGGAAGATCTGAGGAGACAGAGGAGAAGGGATCTGAAGCGACGCCGTGTCCCGGTAAGCGCGGTTCTACAGTGTACCTCTCGATAGACGGCGTCAACACACACTTGGCCAGCCAGCTTCAGGAATTATGGCCGGGGGCGATTGTGCATCGTCAGGGTCCGGCCATCAACATCCAGGAACTGATGAGGAAGCAGTCAGACAGTCCTGGTGGCGAGCTCAGCCACATCGAAGACTACGACCTGGTGCCGGCGCTGCCGCTGGCCGAGAGGCCGGCAGAGCTGGCAGACTGGCTGGAGCGTGTGCGTGGCGGCCAGTGGCCGCCCGAGCAGCTGCGGCAGGAGATGGAGAGCAGCGCGCGGTGTTTCCTGGTGGGCGCCGGCCACGTCAGCAGTTCCCGGCGCGATCTCGAGTGGCGCCTGTCCTTCTCTGAGCCCGAGCGGCGGCTGGCGCTCAGTCTGACCCCGCAGCAGCGCAAGGTATACGTGCTTATCAAAATGATGCAGAAGTGTTACCTGCAAGAGCCCAAGGTGTTGGTCACGTACCACATCAAGACGCTCATGTTCTGGGAGCTAGAGAAGTGTGCCGACACAAACTGGATCGAAGAGGAGCTATTTGAGCGCGTGCTGGCCATGCTCGATCGCATTGCGACGTGTCTGGAGCGACACTACATTCCCAGCTACTTCATGCCGGACAACAACCTCATCAGCCACGCGGATGCCGGTGACGTGGCCGTTGTACTCGCCACAGTGCAGCAGATTCGTCGCCGGCCACTGCAGCACCTCTACGGCATCGACGACCGGTTCCGGTTCGATTTTTCACCGCCGCGGCCGCTCTCTGAGCTGCACGCGCCGCTGCGGGAGCTGCTGATGGCCGAGGTCGCCGGGGAAGGAGCAGAGGAGCACGCGGAACAGGGCGCCGGGGAAGATATAGAAGAGGGCGCCGCCGAGGATAACGGGAGGAGCTCCGGAGTAGCTACAGCGAAGCGTGCCGAAGAAGGCTCGGAGGCGGCAGAAGCGCTTGTGCTCAGCCTCATCTCGCAGGCGCAGTCGGAGATACATCGCGGAGTGGTGCCGATCAAACACTACGCGCACCTGCTGCGTGACGCCTGGGAGGCGCTGGCCGCGGCCGGGCCCGAGGGCGCGCCACACCCGGTGCACGACGACTGGGTGGTGTTCGCAGCGGCCGCCGCGTTCACCAGTATGGAGGCTGATGAGAGCGCTCACCTGACCATGGGCATCCGGATGGCGGTGGGGGACGAGAACAGACCGCCCGTCAGCCGAACGCTGACCGAGGGCGAAGCTGTGTTCGCTTCTGAGATCCTGCCCTCAATGTTCTCGGGTGCGGGAGGCATGTTGGGCCAGCTACTGGGGCAAGTGAGCGCCACCGGCCAGCTGCAGGAATCAGCGCCGGCCGAGCATATTCTGGTCCTGCGGAACGCCCAGCTAGAGCTGCTGCGCGACATCAAGAACCGCGCGCAGGAGGGGCTGGAGGGCTCGCCGCCGATGGCCGCCGCCATCACCAGCACCCGCCTGCAGCTGGGACTGGTCGAGATGCTGCTGCGCCACCAGCTCGCCGCCGGCGCGTCACATATGGAGGCGCAGCTCGGCGTCTTCTCGCAGACGATGCCGCTGACGCAGCGCGTGGTGTCGGGTGGAGGCGGGGCGCCCGACCTCCGCGGGATGATCAACCAGGTGATGGTCGGTCTGGGGGTGCCTGCCGAGCTCACCTCTGTGCTGCAGGCGTCCGTAGCTCCTGACACGGACGAACTATGTCAGCAGCTGGCGCCATCCACCATCGACCCCAGCAGCCTGGCCTTCGAGAAAGATCCGCGAATCACCTCCATCATCCCGCTGGACATGATCAACGTCTTCCACTACTGCACTGTCGGTCCGGGTCTCAGAGACGAGGAAATCGACGTGCGCTACACCGCATTCTTCAACATGATGGGTTTCTTCCTGAAGCACCGGCGGTACCTGTTCGCGTTCCGCACCGTCGGCCGGATGACCTGTCTGCGACTGGCCGCGCTGGAGGCCGAGATGAAGCGGTCCGTGTACCAGCTGAACCGAGCCCAGCTCTACCGACAGCAGCTGCCCGGCCCTGTGCGCGCCCTGCTCCGACTCAGCTCCGGACGAGCCGCCATCGGCGTCGTCTACTCCTTCATCGACTTCATGAACCTGACGTTCGACTGGGCGCTGATGACAGAGCTGACGATGCAGCCAGAAAGAGAGCTGGACGCGATGCGGAAGACCATCACCGACGCCGCGCCGTTCGCTGCAGACGACGTACAGCTCACCCACCAGCTACTACTCCTCCCCGTACTGCGACTACTCGGCCGGGACACGGCAGAATGTCTGTCAGCAATCGGCTCACTCGGCGGAGACGGAGTTGCTGCGGCCGCCGCGGAGGCACTACTCGACTGGAGGCCCGCTGCCGCACCGCCCGCGGCGCCGGCAGACGGCAGTGTCGCTGCGAGTTCGGACACACCCGGTGTGGGCGCAGGGGAGCAGGTCACCGGGACGGCCGATAACACGGCGGAGGGGGAGAATGCCGCGGTGACGGATCGACCCGTGGCGGCCACGGACACGCCAGGGACGGCAGTGACGGCGATAAACACATCAGAGGCGGCGGTCAGTGGGTCAGTGGCGGAAACGGATCAAAACAGGGCGACAGCACTGGAAGAACCGGCGAGTCACATGTCGTTGGATGACTTGCCATCGGCTGACGGACCAGCACCTGGCATAATGGATGTCCCATCAAAAACAGGCATACCACAGATTACCACACCATCGCCTTCGGAACAAATTTTCCCACTCAGGGATTCAGAAAATACGTCACTAGTCAAGAGAGCTTCAACAGAGCGAGAATTGCCGAACACCAAAGGATGGAAGTGTTGTATCTTGTAAGCGATGACCGAAAGTTTCATGTTCTGGGAGTTATCATCAATTCAAGGGGTCAGTTTCTTGCCAGTTGTTTTACGACCGAAAACGTGAGCAGCACTGCACCAATGAATGACAATTTAGCCCATGTTGAAGGAATGCTATTATAAGGATGTGTGATCAACCTTATGCGTATCAGTGATTACTTTGTTACATGCGTTATTACATGCTTTTACTGAAATACAAGTAGCAATCATTCGCGAACGTTTTAATAGAATGCATCTGCAAAAAATGTTGAACTTCAGGGACCAATAAACCACTGCATTAATTTGTATGACAGGAGAGAAAAAATGACGTACCAAAGATCATACAAATGTGCCAAAGCTAACAGCACGCGAAGTAAGGTTTAGTTCCTTTCCTTTCTAAACCATTCGTCCCGCATCCCAGCACCTCAGCAGACCTGCACTGCCTGGCCCATCCCATGCAGTACCGACATCCCTCTGCCCCTTCCGCGACCCGTCTCACCGAGTAGTAAGGCAATGCTAGTCTAAATCCAGCTCGGTCTACTATCTCCCATTCAATCTTCCACCCATCTCTTCTTATCTTCGGATTATCACCCCCATCCCGTATCAGTCGTGCCCTGCCTATTCTATTCAGTCCGTCTCACCAATCTTCCCCATCGTCGCGTCGTCCGCCCTTCTGCGTTCTGAGAAGACGTAAATAGATCCATCCTACCCCCTCCCACCCTGACCGCCAGTCGCCTCTCTGCACTCTGCGAGGATAAAGGTCGCCCTACCCTTGCATACCCTGGCTACTGTCACATAACAAATCCACCTCCTCACCCTGGCTATCGTCTCTCTGCGCTCCGAAAGATCACAGGTCCATCCAACTCTCCCCTAACCGTAGCCCGCATAAAGCACTGTGTAAGGCCCACCCCCACCATCCCCGCCGCCTCTCCGCTCTGTGAAAGGATACAGATCCGGGCAGCCCTGTCGCACAGTCAGTACATCCTCGTTGATCGGGTGCTGTAGGTGGTAGTCGGCCATGAAGTGCTGTTCTGCCAGACACTCCGTCATTACCTCCAGGTATCGCTCACCGCAGTCGAGCAGACGCTCTCTGGAACAACACGGCACGTCACCAAACAACGACACTGGCTAAAGCAGAGCGTGAGTACCTATCGGCTCAATAGGTACTTACACATTTCACTCACTGGTATCAAACGGTGATAGTCAAACAAACTTTATTGGCATGGTTGCCGGTAATTTCTATGATCAACGGCATTTGTGATGTGGGCGCAAAATGACCTCGCAGTCGGCGTGCCCCTAAACCCCAACAAACAAACAAGCATTTGTGATGAAACAGGCGGTGGTCAAGCCACTTCGCATCGAAAGTTTCATCATTCACAAGAAGTAATATCATACAGTATGCTGTCAAACATTGTTCCCTCAATATGTGATGTTCACCATAAAGTCTGTGTATGTGATACATGCCTATATCTTTTTTTATAATGTATAGCATAAACTAACCACGCCAGTATTACAGCGTTCTTTTAATAGCGACCGGTCCCAGGTAGCTCATAGCGCCGCTCTGCCGTACACACCTGTTCCGGCCAGCCGCCTCTGTAGCTGTCTGCTCCTCACGGAGCGGCTCCAAACAGCAGTACTCCAGCGCCCGGCGCACCACAGAGATGAGCGCAGCGCGACACAGCAGCAGGTGGCGCCGCACCTCGGCCGGCGGCGGAACCTCAGCCTGCGTCTCCGCCTCCAGTCGTCGCCACAGTCGCGGTATCACCGTGTCGTAAAATGAGGCTATTCTGGTGGGAAACGGGAAGACCAATCAGAACCAGAGACTGAGACAGAGAGTTGGTCAGAGTATGAGCAGCTACTGCTAGACAGTATGGTGTTAAACCACATGAGCGCCTCATTTAGTGGGCCAAATATTTTACCAAGTGCCTACTTTACCAAAAATGATCGACGGGATCCTAAAACTGACAAAACCCGAAAATCACGGTGACACTCTAAACACATCAAAAATATTCGAGCATGATTGTAGCCTAAGAAAACTATAGAGATGTGAACTATATGCACCTGCACGATGCTCCATAAACTCTCACTCTTCCCCCCCCCCATCCCGCACACAAGCAAATACCGAACCGTCCAAACCTCACCTGACCAGTACGCCGGTCTCTCTGAAGGGCACACTTCCGGCCGGGTAGACGCGCAGGAAGGCGTCCAGAGAGGTGGCCAGATCGGTGACGTACTGCACCACGTCCCAGAGCTCGGTCCAGCTGAGGGACTTCCCCAGCTCCGTGCCGGCCACGCGCTCCTCGACCCGGCCCAGCAGCTGTCGGACAGCAGGGGCGGGGGTCAGCAGTGGACAGCTGGCCGCCTGGGAGGCCAGGATATTGAAGCAGAAACCCCAAATAGGTTAGGCACCGAATGTCATGCTTGCATAGTTTTGACAATTGTAACTCCTAACTATCCTGTTTTTCCATTTATAGCTGTTATACTGCATGCAAACAAACTGTTGAAAACTGACCATACATTTCCGAAAGTAAATAGTTGTTATGGTCTGGAAAGTGGAAACAGAATAACTGTCACTTCCAATCATAGGCAACTTGCAGCTGTCGTTTCCAGTTGTGAACCATCAGCCATAGGCATCTACAACATAACACCACAGGATCAACAGATTCTACTATCAACTGAGCTCAGCTGCAGCTACCCTTCCATCCACCAGCGGTCACCTCCCCCCTCCCCCCCCCCCGTCCGTCTCGCACCTGCGGCAGTTCCAGCACAGTCAGCTGCAGGTCCTGCACATAGGCCGGCTGGTGGGTGAACAGCGACTCCAGCTGTCTGCTCAGCAGCTGGCAGTTGGAGACCGAGTAGACGGCGCACAGGTCCATCAGCCGCGCCATGTCCCAGAGGTAGTTGTCGTACACCAGCTGGGCGAATAGCGCCGGGCTCAACTGGTTCTCCTGAGGGGGAGGGGGGTAAGGGGGAAGGTCATAAGGGTGAGAGATGGGAGAGGGGGACGGTCATAGGGATGGGAAATAAATGGAAAGAAGTGATTGATAGGGAAAATTGGCCCCAGCCCCTATAGTCGAGGGAGGTGAGAGACAGAAGCAGGACAGAGTGGGAGAGAAAGAGAGAGAGAGAGAGAGAGAGAGAGAGAGAGAGAGAGAGAGAGAGAGAGAGAGAGAGAGAGAGAGAGAGAGAGAGAGAGAGAGAGATAGAGAGAGAGAAAGGGGAGGGAGAGGGAGGGAGGTAAGGAGGGAGGGTGAACAGGGAAGAGAGAGCAAGTGAGCAAAGGAATAAAGAAGTTGAGTGAGCAGGAGATGGAGCTGGACCGGAATTAGACCGAAAATGGAACCTTGAGAGATCGATCGTAAACCAAGATTAAGATGATGAAAAAAGAAGAAAAAATATAGAGAGAAGAGAGATGGTATAAAAGAGGGAGAGAGAGGTATATAAAAATAAATAAATTAAAAAAAAAATAAATAAATAAAAAGTAAATAAATAAATAAATAAATAAATAGAGACGAAGCAGAAATGGCCAGATATGCTGCAGCGTCGGCTACCTTGCTCTCCTTGTAGGTGGCCATTCGGAGGGCCAGTTTGAGCACCAGCAGCGCCACCTGCTGCACGGCCTGCCGGACGGCCGGGGAGGCCGGCAGCAGCGTCAGCTCGTGGGGCCGCGGCAGCGTCTCCAGCGTGGTGCTCAGACACTCGGCCAGCGCCAGGTCGTACACCACCTGAGACCAGAACCTGCAGCATAGGTACAACACATCAATTATAGTGCGTGACCAGAACGTGCTACACGATACTGAACGGTACGGCAGTCGAACGAACGGAACTGAAATGTACCCGCATTAACAAAACAGAACCTGCGCAACCCTCCCCTACCCCTATCTCTATAAGTTGACAGCAAATGACCCTCTCTTCCCTAGTGCAGCAGCCATCCCCGGCGCCCTCCCGCCCACCTTTGGTAGGGCTGCGGGCCACCCCTACTACACCCCTCCCGCCCACCTGTGGTAGGGCCGGCGCAGCAGCCAGTGCAGGTCCTCAATGAGCAGCTCGACACCGGCCAGCCAGCCGGCCTGCTCGACCGGTTCATCGGGCGGCCAGCTGAATGGCACGTACTCCCTCGGCTCGGCCCAGCCGGCGTGCTGACGACACATAATGGGAGCGATGTCACTGAGAGGGAAGAGAGAGTCGCAGAGTGATATAATGGGAGCGGTATCACTGGGAGAGGGAGAGACAGTCGCAGAGTGATATAATGGGAGCGGTATCACTGAGAGAGGGGAGAGACAGTCGCAGAGTGATATAATGGGAGCGGTATCACTGGGAGAGGGAGAGACAGTCGCAGAGTGGTTCAATCACAGGCATAGATAACATTATTCATGCTATCTATGTCACAGGGTATGATATGTAGACGAGCAACAGTCACAAACAGGTTCAGTCGTAAAATGATATACGAGTACTGAGACATGGATAGAGTGGTTCAATTAAAGGATGAATTATTGCAGAGTGATAGAGGCGTAGAGTGATTCAGTTACAGGATGAGATATTGATACAATGCGACAATTCGTATACTGATTCAATCGCAGCATGGGATATTAAGGCAAGCCACTCAGTCGCAGTCTTACAAACATACACATACAAGTCACAGTTGTACGAGTACACAACACAGCTGGACTTTCGGAAAACAGACGAGAATTACGGAGCACTCGGAAGACCTCGCCAGGCCGGGGGCATGTGAGACGGCGTGTATCATTAAGTGCAGTGCACACCCAACTCCCAAGTACCAAGTACACCAGCGGAGTCAGTGTATATGATGACCAGGGGGAGCAGCATTGCAGCGGAGTGGTCAGGAGCCAGTGTAAATGTTTACTGCCGCGCGGAAAGTCCATGGAAATAATCGTGACGCCGATGGTGAGGACTTGACCGTGGCCAGCCTCGCCGAATTTGGCAGTCGTTCTGCCAGCTCCGCACCCTCAGTTGGCGGCCGGCAGCAGGAGCTGAGGGTCGCTGCTCCTGTGCTCGTGTCACCATGTCGGCCCGTAGCTGGAAAGGAGGGACGTTCTTATATCCTACGGTACTTCTAGTGACGGCCGGCTGTGACGAGAGCCGGTCGATCCCACTGACAGAGTTCGTACAGCAGCTGGTGCGTGACGAACTCCAGACCATCGTCAGCACGCTGCAGGCAGGAGCTGAACCTCTGGAGAACAGGCTGGAGTCTCGCGTGGCGGCATCAGAACGCAGACTGGAGTCACGAGCAACGACTTTAGAGCGCAGAATGGAGTCTCAAGTGACGACTTTAGAGGGCATAATGGAGCATCAAGTGACGGCTTTGGAAGGCAGAGTGAAGTCTCAAGTGATGAATTTAGAGCGCAGGATGGAGTTACAGTTAAGAGTCCATCGAAAACAGACTGGCCCTGGTCGATTCTTGGATAGACAAACTGACCACTAGACTGATCGGACAGCACGCCCGTCTGGACGACGTCGCAGCCCAGCTGTACCGCCAAAAATCCCAACAGGACGAGGCGACAGCCAGAGCCTGAAAAATCATACGACTCAAGTGTCTGTTATAGCTAGAAGGCTTGAAAGTCAGCGAACACAACTCAACGATCTAACCATCCAGCTAAACGGTCAAAAATCCAACCAAGACAAGATTGAAATCACAGTGGACAGTCATACAGAACGCCTGAATGATATCGTTGCCAAAATGGAAAACCATGCGGTACAAATGTTCGGACTGAATACAAGGCTCGACAATCAGCAAGCTCAACTTATCTATGACAAGATCCCGCTAAACGATCAGAAATCCAAACGAGACAAGAGTATAATCACAGCTAACAACTATACAGAACAATGTCCCAAAATTTGTCGATTTGGGTGGGAAACGACATCCAAATTAAATTCATTTTTCACTCTTGCCACCAATATTTAAGAATAATTGTCCACTCCCAACCAAGAAAACTTAGGTTTTTTTTACCAGGAGCAGTTGTGTGGATGCCAGGTTTAGCATCAAACATTCTACACCCTAGAATAAAATACATGTTTTTGTTGTTTCTCACTCCTTTTAGATCTAATCGAATCAGCAGTTTTCTACCTCCCCCCATTTTGGTGGGTATTTTTCCCCTCTGACACCCATGACAGAACTCAATTTTGGGACACTGATACAGAACAACTAAATGATTTCGCTGCTCCAGTGTGGCCAAATTGGTGATGTTGCGGGGAAAGTCACCCCCAATGAAAAGTATAATGACATCCTCAGAAATTTTAAAATTACATCATCACGACGTTTTTGTCGTGAAAGCATACCTAGTGTAGGAATAAAGACTAAAAATGTTCCAATGCACGATTCGCATCGTCATACTTGTACTGTCGCGCTTACAATGTTTTTTTATACATCTTTAATGACAATATTTGAAGTTTTTTTTTTGTACTTTCCACCAGAACTTGAAGTCAGGTATAGTTTTTCCACATTAGGTACCTGTAAAAACTGCACCTAAAATGAGGCTGAAGACGAGTTTTTTGAAAATAGTGACATCCTCATACGACTTTTTTATACATCCTCCCCCTAACGCTAAACCAATTTGGCCACACTGCGCTGCTCGCCTGGAAAATCACGCAACACATATGTCTGGAATCGCTACAAGGCTTGACAACCAACAATCACAACTTAACGATCTCGCTGCCCAGTTAACCGGCCAAAAAGCAATCCAGCGTTTGGTTGCAGTTACAGTGCATAACCACACGTCACAATTTGATACCCTGAGTTCGCAGATTCGCACACTGGGATCTCAGCTGGACGGAGCCATAGACAAAATAACAGCACAGCAGAAAAAAACATTGACCTCCTATTGCTGATGAGTGTTTCGAAAGTCCTTTGAATCAAATACTCATATATTTTAACCCGGCGGCCGCTGGACCTCCGCGCCACCCGCCGGTCGCTGGGGGGGGGGGGCATATAGTTGCCCCCCCCCTTTACTTCTGCGACGATATCGTCGCAACGCGAAAAGATAGAGACGCGAAACTTAGCACACATCTTCCTGAATATCTAGTTGAGGTTGTGTCCAAATTTGGTGTCGATCCCATTTAAAATGACGTCACAGTGACGTCAGAAGTCAAATTATCGATTTGCGACTCTCAGTTTCCTCACGATATATCCGATATATGAGACCGAATATAAAGGGCCGATTATTGGTCAGGAATTAGTTGGAGGTATACTTAGATGTTTTAGGATGACAGCAGGTGCTGTCTAGTTCATTTACAGTTGAGTTTAATGCTCAGCAACATCAGAAACTTGTCCATATCGGAAAACGACCAAAGTTTATGACGTCACTGTGTCGTCATCTTAAGTGCTACCACCAAACTTTCGTCAAACATTTCCTAGGTATTCATTTGAAGCTGTGCCAAGTTTCACGTTCGTAGCTCATCAGGTTTCGGAGATATTCTACAAAACGTAAAGAGGGGGCAATTTTAGGCCCCCAGCGGCTCGTGGGTTAAACCAGGGCTGCGGAGTCGGAGTCCGAGTCGGAGACGGTCGGACTCCGACCTAACTGATCTTAACATAGGAAAAATATATTCCGGCGATACGTAAGCAAGTACATATATGCTGAGATAACAAACTGATTTGTGTTAACATTGTGTTGTGATCCGGTAATACGTTTTTATGTAATATGCATTTTCTCTGTTGATATATCGGTGTGTGTGTTGTATCATATTCGCTTACTTTGGATAAAGCCACGGCCCGTAATTTGAAACGTATCTGTTTCACGCGTGAATGAGCGAAAAGCTTTTATTTTGGTTGGCATGTATGTAGGACAGAGTAGCTCTACGGATTTCCCACGATGAGGATGAGAAATGGGCGATAATCAGAACTGCAGAATCGGAATCTGAGTTACAGTCAGTGCGTGTCGAACTGTCGACAACTTTGGTTGGAGTCGGAGTCGATATTGCTGACACGGTCATGTGTTCTGTTTGTGAGAGAAAATGTATGCTTCTTTTCCACCGGTGTGGTGTGCAATGTGCATGACTCCGATATTGCTTAGTCAGAGAAGAGTAGTCTAGCATGGATCGGATGCTACAGCTTTAACTGGAGCTCTGGCTCCCTATAGAAGACCTTGGGCAGTGACAATATGATGGTAAGTGTGGGAAGTAAGCAGATTAATGCTTACGCAAAATAAAACTCAGCAGAAATGAGCGACTTTTTCCGTGATACAGATGCCAGTGATGGAGCCATCGTGACTGTTGCATCCCAGGGTTCAAAGATTAGCCCAGGCCAAAGGCACAGCACACATTGATTAGATACCATTTTTCACGTACCTGCTCGCCTCACCATCTCACCCCTCCGTACAGTCGTACAAAAGCAGCTGCAACTTTTAACCGTCGCCCGTCTGTTGGCGTTTCAACGCCCGCTAACGTAAGGGGAGGAGTCGATCGGACCCCCGCGGCCTCTCGGACTCTGAGATGGAGCTGTGCATAAAAAAGACGAGCGTGCTACCCGTGACAATAGGAAGCCGCTGCTGCCCATTTTTAAGGTCCTTGGTCATTCCGTCTCATTCAAGAGGGTAATGATAAGTGTCGAGAAAATCGGGACCCGCTATAACTTCTTGAAGTGAGATTTTATGGCTCAAGATGATCTCCAGAAAAAGCTCATAAGCCAACGGTCATTATGGGTCCAGAGGCCAGTTTTACCAACAGAAAAATAGCCGCCTGCCGGAATTTTTTGCCTAAAGATCGTTTCACATATGGAGCGTAAACGGTAAAGCCCTATCCGCTTACGTGCCCATCGCGTTTACGCTCCGTATGTGAAGCGGTCTTGAGGCAAAAATTCCGGCAGGCGGCTATTTTTCTGCTGGTAAAACTGGTCTCAGGTCATATTTTCCGGGCTGGTAAAAAAAAAAAAAAAAAATGATGGGCTCGAGGGTACAATTTGGTCGTGATCTAATGCCTTTTACGTGAGCTTTTAACGAAAAACCACCCGCCGCCCCTATACGTTACGTACAAGGGTTAAATGGGATATAGCATAGGCGGCGGAACGGGGAGGGCACAGGGGCACCGTGCCCCCTTTGATTTTGGCATTTTAACATTAGCCCTATGGGCGTTGCATGGAAAGAATGGGACCAAAAGTCGGCAGTGCCCACCCCCTCCCCTCCCCCTTAATTGAAGGTGTTCCGCCGCTACTGGGATATAGGTATTAAATGTTTTGTGGAGGAAGTGTCATGTTTTAAATTTGATGCATCGGAAATGCAAAAATAGGGTAGGGTGGGGTAATTTGAACATGTGGGGCAATTTGAACATAGTGTGAAAAACACAAAATTACGGAAAATCCATAAGTGGCATGACAATGAGACCAATGAGGGAAACTATCGTAACTAAAAGGGCTATCAAATGAACGGGGTTTGAAGTTTCAGAGAATGAAGATGCTGACGCACACTGTAAAAAATCAATTTCGCCAGTAAAAACGCCTAAAAACACGTTATTGCAACTTCATTGCAGCGCAAAATCTTGCATTGCTAGCGCCTAATACGCAACGGATTTTGTTGTACAATGACCTAATCAGTGCCTTCAATCCAAGAAATTTGCTTTTGAAACCTGTTTTTAAATATGGCAAAATAACTTTTGGCGTGGGGTAATTTGAACATAGTATGAGAATTTCAATGAAGACAGGGATAGCTCCGAAAAAACAACGCTCCCAGTTATTTTTTTGCCAATATTTTCGACCCAAAGCAGTAGCAGATTAGTGATGCCAGTTTTATAAAAATTTACGTCTAATACCCGTCTAATGTCCGGCATTTTCGTTGATTTCCGTTCAAAACTGTTAAAGTCAGCCATTTGTCCAAATATGTCCGAAAATTACGCATTAATCAACACTCAAAATTCTCATTTAAACTGCTTATAATGTAATTTTACCAGCCGAAAAGTGTTCATTATATTGAGAGCTTAACAAGCTTTCCATTCGCCAAACAATGCTATGCACGATAACTTTATAAAAAGCGCTGAAGTGTAGTAAGCCATCGTCCAATGTTGTCCAGCCTGCTACCTTTGTCCAACCAAGTCCGAATTGGACACTGGACAAAATCAGAACTCCAAATGTCCAGGTTTCGATTAGCACCATTATAACAGATGCAGTAAGGTTGGGAGAGTTTTTATCGAACAAAAATGATAGGCGTTCTGTTAATTGAAGAGAGGCGAATCCTGTCCACTGACCGTTGTGCAGCGTGCAGATATTGATACTCTGCAACTGTTATTTTTGTTGTTGTGTTGATTTTTCAAGTGAAGGCATGTTTAGAATTGTTCTGCCTATTTGTTCATGGGTCAAACAACATCGGTGCTAGCGAGACTATCGTTTTTATGACAGGTAAAGGCAGTATGTTCAAATTACCCCACAGTGGGGCAATTTGAACACACCGTGACTTGGTGGAGAAGTGAGGCTATGCTATTCAAGGTATGCTCGGCTCGTCCAAAAATGAGGCTTGCATGGTGAAAGCAAGTGACACTTGCGCTACTGAAGCAGTTTTTCTTCATCCAGGGTTGAGTTGGAATTTGGTACAACGGAGAAGACGTAAAAATATGTTCAAATTACCCCACACTACCCTACCCAAAGAGTTCCAGGACGGTATGGAATTTCAGTAAACTTGGTTGTGTCAGCAATGGGGTCTGGTAGGTGGGGGTAATGGCCCTGCCTGGCGCCCAAAAAGGGGGCACGACCCCGAATGACCTGCCGACCAATGTCATAGACTCAAGGACATGGACAAAGACTCAAGAACAGACATATGGCCTTGTTCTTCAGGTCATGGCATGACCCAAATGACAAATATCCAATATCTTGCGTTGGCTATGGGTCTTGTGAGCGTTTGACACCTTGATTTTGGTCTTTTTTTGCCAGTCTTACCTCCCACCTATCATGGAACATGTTGTTCGGCGATGTACAGGTCAGGGTCAAGGTCAACCTAAATCATCTAAAAATATTGCGTTTTAGGCAAGCTGAATTTACTTTTTGTGAAGTTTCTTTGACTGTATTTTTGATAAAAGCTTCTCATTTCATGATTTCATGTAATATGGACATATGAACAATCGGTGCAAACATCAGCATACACACAGACACACACAGACATACAAACACATATAATTGACCTTGACCTAACTTGACCTGAAATGACCTCAGCAGCAAAAACCTGGTCGGATAGTGTGACAAAGAGGTTCTAGCTGGCTTGGCACCACAATTCTGGCTGGCTTGGCACTACAATTCGGCATCGTCATCGGTGTATGGTGAGCAGCGTTCTTGATATCCAACGGTGACTCAAAACAGCAACATTTTTTAGTTTGACCTGACCTGGAAGGTCAATGACTGACCTGAGAAGGTAAAACTGGGTATCATTGGATTCGTCTCTTCCCAAAGAATCTTTTTGGTCTTTACCGCGAAGCTCTATCTCCAACAGGAACGAAATGGCGCGGGGGTGGCACTCCCCCCCCCCCATGTGCGTTGAGTTTCTAGGATGGGAAAATGGCATGTGCGGGCGAGGGTTAAAGCATGCATGCCTTGCATATAATTGTTGTTTGTGGAGGCCTTAAAGTGGCAATATATGTGAAAGGCTACTGGTTTGGTATGGTGGTAGGGTCAACAAAGCCTGGATAACCCTTGACATGAGTCTATAAAACAAAGACTACACGTGCAGTGAAACTTTACATTAACATTAAATAGGTACTAGGTAGGTAGTGCATTTGCAGATAGTGCATTTGCAGGTAGTGCATGCAAAACTTTTGTAAATGCATTGGATATGTGGAGTTCATATCCCAAGTTTCTGCTTTTATTCAAAGCATGACTATTGTTTTTAGTTGAGCATATTTATTACACTAAGTTACAATCATGCATGAAAATGTTCCCTACCTACACCTTAGAATTTATATTTCCGAACACAATGCAATCAGAAATGAAAAAATGACCTTACAGTGTCACCATAAGTACAATTCTGGGATTACAATAGGTACCAGCTGAAAAAGGTGAAAATATATTAATAAGACATCCAAAAAGGACAAATTATGTAAAAAATATTGTTAATGTAGGTACTCACAATGGCATCCACTTCAGTGATTACACCTCCTTTATTTATTGTTATCTTCAATTTATCAATTGGAGTAGCACTCTCAGGAATAATGGGTCTTGTCTTAGCCTGCAAGAGCACAGTCACATGACATGAAATGAAGGGTAAGGATGGCATTCTAACAAAAACTAAAGTAACTATAGTTATGGTTACTCACTATAGTAACTATAACTATAGTAACTATAACTATATTTTTAAAGTAACTAGCAAGTTCATACAAAGAAAGTCATTGCAAAATGCACATGGCACACCAAGGGAACAAAACTAAACCAATATGCTAAACATATTACTATTTGATCTAATCACTTAGGTATTTAGTTACTTACTTTTATAGACCTAAAATAAACAAGCGAATTTAACAGATTTAAATGTTTCACATTCCATAATCAAATGTGAGAGTAAGAGTGAAAGTGTCATATGAACACAAATGCCGTCGTACCTTTGCACCACCAGACATCCTGAATCCTGAAGTTTTTTTTGTGCGAATATCTTCACAATCCTGTAAAACGGGTTACTCAACCCAGGGCTGCGGAGTCGGAGTCGGAGTCGGTCGGAGTCGACAGTTGTGACTGGAGTCGGAGTCGGAGTCGGAGTCGATATTGGAAACCCCAGCCGGAGTCGGAGTCGGAGTCACCGAAAATCTGTCGACTCCGCAGCCCTGCCAGGTGTGCGGAGTCGGAGTCGGGAGTTGGAGTCGATCGGAGTCGACATTTCTGCCCGGAGTCGGAGTCGGAGTTGGTTTTTGAAAGCCGGAGTCGGAGTCGGAGTCGGAGTCGCCGTAAATCCATCGACTCCGCAGCCCTGCTCAACACTATCAGCTCCTCCACACAAAAAAGGAATTCAGTGCAACTATGTCTGAATATGGCTTTATGTGGTCAGTGGTTTCATTTAGACTTGAGATATAAAATATTGAGTTTTCAAGCTTTATTTTACTTATTCTAGTCTATACCTACCTATCTTATCCCATCGGATGAAACAACTTTAAGTTTTAACAATAATTGTCGGACTGATAGAAATTCAATGGACAGTCATTTCCCTCTTTTGCACTCTTTTAAAACTGAAGAAATTCACAAAACAAAATCTTGAAAAGAAATAACACATTCTTTTAAGGTAGAAAAGTGAGATCACACATATATACCTACTTATAATAATTTTTACACCAAACATTTATAAGTTACACCCAAACACTTGTTGAGTCGGGTAAGAATTATGTGGTATATAAGAAGATTTAGGTTATAAGTTAGGTTGTAGGGTAGGTTGTAGGTTTGTAGGTTGGTAGGTTGTAGGTTGGTACTTGGTAGGTTGTAGGTTGGTAGGTTGTAGGTTGGCAGGTTGTAGGTTGGTAGGTTGTAAGTTGCATCGAGGCATATGCATAGGCATCAAGCCACAGCCCACACCACAATTAAAGTGACCCTCCCACCTTAACCCGCGCCCCACTGGGGTCTGTGTATAACACGCCCTACGGGGGGGGGGGGCTATTCATAGCCCCCCCCCCTCCTAACTCCGAAACTACTGGGCCGATCGTCAAAATTCAAACGGCGTCTGATAGCCCCGGAAAAACTGTCGAACGAAACCTAATTTCATTGACCTCGAGGTCACCGATGACGTCACAGGTCAGGTCAAAGTAAAAATTATTAGCATTTTGGCTTGTTCACATTTTGGGCTCTGGCCGCCGTCTTACAAGTCAGATCATGCTCATTTTTGGTTTCCACACTCGTGAACAGATGCTTTAGATACCTTGAGGGTACCAAACTTGTACTTTGATTTTCAGGTCAGGGTCAGGTCATCACAGGTCACGGAAATATTATATCATGCGTCGGTCACGTGACATGTTTTATGGTCCATTTAGGCCATAGATTTCGAATTTGATGTCGTCTGTGTCATTTGAGGTCATTTTGAGTCGAATTTAGCTTAGGTCAGGTCACTTTCAGGTTAAAAAAGGTCAAATTTATAAGTTAAAATTTTTTCAACAAAAAAGGTGTCTATTGGATGCAGTTTGAGCTCAGGAACACGATGGTGCCATTTATATTGGTGTACGATGTCAAATACGTACTGAAAAATTGATTTGAAAAATTAATAATTGTGAATTTTTTGCAATAATGCGTATAACTTGGCCATTTTTGAAGATATTTAGCTAAAACTTGCTAGAGTTAGTCATAATCATGCGTTCTGTCACATATATTCCGGTTTTTTCAAAAAGTCAAAAACTTTTTGAAAAATATAAAAATATAAATTTTGAATATTATTATATGAAATTTTCAAAATTTTAAAAATTTTGAAAATCCGAGATAGCAGTTTGATAGCGCGGTCAATTCTGAGTCCTTTCATGCAAAGAAATTGGATCTAGCTTAAAAACTGAGCTCTTGGGAGCGATTGCCGTGGTTTAATGTTTTGCGTCGAAATTGGACGAACATGACGTCACTCTGACGTCATTTCCGGCCGACCTATGGTAGCTACGAAGTTCAAATTTTGACACAAGGTGTCAAATTGATGCAGCCGAAGGTACCGAAAATTTGGCGTCGATCCGTCAAGCGGTTTGGAAATTATTGCGGAAAAACGGAAGGGGGGGCCATAAATAGCCGGTAGCCCCCCCCCCCCCCCCCCCAGTGCACGGTAGGCGATCGGGCCGGTCTAGCCTCGCGAAACCTCAAAGACACTTTTTTCCTAAAATTGGAAAACAACGCATACTAGTCGACAGAAAATTCATCAAAGATTACGATTAGTGCATTTGCATGGCTCAGGAGACATTTTTTCGTAGACAAAAGTATCGTTAAAGACAGCGTTCCGTAACACTTCATAAGGGGGATAATCACAGCCGATTTTTACGCTCTTTGAATATTTTGCGGAACGATGAAATTGCTAGGTGTTGAGCATCCATTTTGCATGGAAAGTGAAATTTAGATGTTAAGACGATTCCGCCATAGAAAGCAAGTAGACAAAATCAGTTCAAAATGTCTTATAATTAGGTTAACTTTTTATATTTTTTTCTACCACTGAACATTACGTTCACTGAATTAACCAAGCCCAGCAAAAAAAGTTTTACGAGGATGAACTGAAAATAATGCTGTATCGCATGCACTAAGACACTATCTATTAGGGGAGCCAGTGAAAATTTGCAGCCACTTGCAGCCCTGGCATCCAGACACTTTTTTCTTCTAAGGGTTGCGCCGTGGCTTGGTGCACTTGAGCACAAGTGGCAAATGCCCCAAAGGGTGTTTTCGCGATAGCTCAAAACACCCAAGCAATAGAGAGCTGCAACCTGGCATACCTGACCTTTGATGCACGCTGGATCTTGTGACACCAACCGCACCTTCAAGTCAGGTCAGGTCACTGACCTATGACGTCATACATGAACCTCTGCACGATCCTCAGATGTCGCAACCTTGCAACGCTCTCAGTGCCAGAGTAACTTTCACAGGGAGGTGAGACTTGCAGGACTTATTGTCCTTCAGAGGTCTTACAACTTGTATATCTCAGATTTTCCTAAATGTCACAAAGTCAGGTTGGTCACGTGACCTCACCTTTAAGTCAATGGGGAAATATGAAAACTGTTATTTTGGCGCCAGGAATGATATTCAATTGTCTCAAGTACATGGAATCGTTACTTCATGCACTCCTTGCAAGATCTGATGCTGCATTTTTGCATTGTTGACCTTGCATAACGTCATTTATGACGTCACTAGGGTCATACGAGTTTTTCGTCAATAACTCCCGATCAAATTGAGCTAGAGAGTCGACAAGGTCACCAATGGACTCCGGAAGACCTGCCGAATCGAATGATATGCGATATGACCTCCTTCGACCAACTTCGTGATTTGAAGACCTCTGACCTGACCTTGACTCGAGGTCAAGGTCAGGTTGACCTTTCGGTGGCCTCACCTGAACAAAAGTATACCATTCGACGCGCCTGAGCAAGGCGAACACGACGATGTCAAAATCGTGGTTCTGCGGCCATTTTTTGCGAAGTTATTTACCAAAAACCAAACCCGCTGCTTGGGTCACGTTATGAAATGGGGCCTTGCCGGGCGAGATTTACCCTGTTTCATGATGTGTATAAATTGGTAGGGCATAATCGTTTGAATAAAACATTGGTTTGGAAGCAATTTTCTACGGAGGTACACACCATTTCAATGTCCTACCCAGCTCATACCGTCATAAATTTCGACCTACCCTCAAAAGTATTCATGCGTTATTCGAGCAGCAATTAGGCAAATTGCAAGCTCGCCACAGAGCACAAATCCTATCAGAGATAGTCCTTATTTAAAACATATGCTCATTGGATATTCAAGCAGGTTGCTCCTAAATATTGTGGTTCTAGCTTCAAAAACATGGATGTTATGAATGCTGATAGGTTTCGCGAGGCTACACCGGCCGGATCACCCACTGTGCAGTGGGGCGCTGGTTAACATTAGATTTGAGTTGAGATAGCCAAAATGGGGGTCCCTGGCTCACAATTACCGGTTTCGGCACTCACAACATCGAGAAATGCCTTAAATCGGAAATATTGAATTTCAAAATTGCAGCGTTTTGATTCAAAGGGGCTAATGCTTTTGAATACCCCTCTGAATGTGTGACATCAGCGGAGATCTAACAATTTTTTAAATCTTTTACTAAAACGTTTGGTAACACGCGGTGGTATACGCTGCTTTGCGCGCAGCAAATGCAGCACTTTCAAATAAAGTCGCTTGGAACAGCGGAGATCCCGGTTAAGATCCCAAAAAGTAAACAAAAGTGAAAGTCTAATATCTTGAAAACCGGTGAATATTTTTCGATGAAATTTGGTAGATGTTGGTTTTCGCTCTTTCTGAACCGAGCGACATCACTTTCATGCCAATTCATTAACTTTTTTGAAGGTGGGAGCAGGGAGGGTCCCTTTAAGTGAAATAAGGCCACAATTACAACATGTGTTTATAACAATTCAAGCAATCAAAAATCTTGCGAATAAAGACGTGCTTTCTATATTGATATAGATGATCACTTCTTTCCTGGAGTCCAATGCACAAATCAAGGCACAAATCAAAATGTGCATATTGCACAATGCCGGGTAATAAGGTTGTATTGTTCAATGTTCAGTAAAGATTGTTGTCAGTCGACTTCTTCTGCCATCAGCAAATAAGGGTGCGTTCTTTGCACGGAAATTTCACGTGAAATTTCACGGCTCAGTCAGCTGATGCGTTCTTTGCCGCCAGCACGGGAATTTCACGGCGCAATTGTCGCATAGGCTTCGTAAATGTAATATGCCCAGATTTGTGAAACGTGCATTGAACTTAGCGTTGCTTGTATTGTCGGTAAGTTACATGATGCATCTTAAGTGATAAGAGGCAGATTGAGTTTTTATAGAAAAGTCTCTGGTGTGCATACAGCTTGTAAGAATACCTACCAGTTAATATTTCCACACCAGTTTGCTGGTTAGTAGGTACATAACAGCGGAAACAGGCCCCAAAAATATTTTTGGTAAAAACGGTAACAATTTAGTAACATATTCCGCAAAACCAGTCCATATCATACGCACATATTCACATTCCCTCCTCCACTGGGCGTCGCCATCTTGGAAAAAGCGCTCGGGACAAGCTTTTTCGATTCCCGTATTTCACGTGGAATTCCGCGGGATTTCACGTGAAATTCCGCGCGGAATCGGCAAAGAACGGCTTGACTTCCGATTCCACGTGAAATTTCACGTGAAATCTGTTCAAAGAACGCACCCAAAATCTACAGAAAATACGGTCGTCAAGTTACATGTAAGTGAATCCTAAACTATAATCTAAGATTCGGAATCAGGAGAGCCCCTCCGATTTGGACCAAACTTGGTCAGTGGATAGTACGTAACGTCCTGATTACGATGCACCCAAAATCTAAGCTCGGCCCGCCATATTTACGAAGTTACGGATGTTTTAATTTCAAGGTCATTCAGGAGAGCCTCTACGATTTCCGTCAAAATTTGTGTACGGACACTCTAGATGCTCTTCATTACGAATATCACAAAATTTAAGCTCGGCCCGCCATATTTACGAAGTTACGGAGGTTTGAATTTCAAGGTCATTTGGGTGAGCCCCTACGATTTCCGTCAAAATTGGTATACGGATATATTATATCTTCCTCATTACAAATATCATAAAAGTTAAGCTCGGCCCGCCATATTTTTCAAGTTACGGAGTCACAAAGTTACGGAATTTCAAGGTCATTGGGAGAGCCCCTCCGATTTTCGTCAAAATTTGTATGCGGACACATTACATGCTCCTCATTACGAATATCGTAAAAGCTAAGCTCGGCCCGCACTATTTCAAAAGTTACTGAGGTTTGAAACTCACTGAAATTCAAACCTCATTAACTTTTGAAACAGTGCGGGCCGAGCTTAGCTTTTACGATATTCGTAATGAGGAGCATGTAATGTGTCTGCATATAAATTTTGACGAAAATCGGAGGGGCTCTCCGAATGACCTTGAAATTCCGTAACTTTGTGACTCCGTAACGTGAAAAATATGGCGGGCCGAGCTTAACTTTTATGATATTTGTAATGAGGAGGATGTAATATGTCCGTATACCAATTTTGACGGAAATCGCAGGGGCTCACCCAAATGACCTTGAAATTCAAACCTCCGTAACTTCGTAAATATGGCGGGCCGAGCTTAAATTTTGTGATATTCGTAATGAGGAGCATCTAGAGTGTCCGTACACAAATTTTGACGGAAATCGTAGGGGCTCTCCCGAATGACCTTGAAATTCAAACATCCGTTACTTCGTAAATATGGCGGGCCGAGCTTAGATTTTGGGTGCATCGTAATCAGGACGTTACGTACTATCCACTGACCAAGTTTGGTCCAAATCGTAGGGGCTCACCTGATTCCGAATCTTAGATTATAGATTAGGATTCACTTACATCTAACTTGACGACCGTACAGAAAATCCTAGATGAACCAGTAAGCATCAATCATTGTAAGGTACGAGCAGAAGTGCGCTGCTAAGAGAACACACGCTCACGCGTATCTTGCAAGTAGAGCGCAAGATTTGTCTACAATAAAATTGCTGCCATATTTCCCAACCCCAGTGAAGTATAAGTAAAGTAATCTTGAAGACCCTTTCGGCTTGCCTTTCGGCACCCTTGAAGACAGGAGTTCTATAGCCTTGCAACAACTCAAAAAGTAGGTACCTACCTACAGGGCTGATGGAGACGAAAACACCACCAGTCGATCTTCCGCTTATAGTTTCACCCAAGGGCGCACACTAGGGGGGGGGGGGGCACACGGGCCCGTGCCCCCCCATTCGAGTTGGGGGGCCCAGCTCGAAGGAAGAGGGGCCCATTTGAGGCGGCCTTCGGCCGCCTCAAATGGGCCTCTAACTAATCCTTAGACCATGGAAGACCGTGTACAAAGGGCCCTCAAATGGCCTTAAAGGGCAGTCAGATAGTCTCAAAAGGCCCTCAGATGGCCTCGAAGGGCCCTCAGATTACCTCAAAGGGCCCTCAGTTAGCGTCATAGGGCCCTCATCTGGTGTCAAAGGGCCCTTAGATGGTGTCAAAGGGCCCTCAGATAGCCTCGAAGGGCCCCAGATGGCCTTAAGGGGCCCTCCAGATGACTTCAAAGGGCTCTCAGATGGCCTTAAAGGGCCCTTAGATAGCCTCAATTAGGGCCCTCAGCTAACGTCAAACGCCAGATGGTGCCAGATGGCCCTCAGCTGGCGCCAAATGGCCATCAGAAGGCCTCAAACGGTCCTCAGCTGGAGTCCAGCGGTCCTCAGTTGGCGTCAAGCGGCCCTCAAAAAGCCTCAAGGGGCCCTCAGAAGGCCTTAAAGAGCATCAAAGGGTCTTGAGCTAGCGTCAGAGGGCCCCCAGCTGATGTCAGAGGGCCCTGAGCTAGCGTCAAACTTAAAGGGCCCTTAGCTGGTGTCAGAGGGCCCCAGTTGGTGTCAGGTGGTCATCCATTGGCGTCTAATGGCCATCAGAAGGCCCAAAAACGGTCCTCAGCTGGCGTCCAACGGTCCTCAGCTGACGTCAAGAGGCCCTCAAAAGGCCTCAAAGACCCCTCGACTGCTCAAAGGGCCCTTAGAAGGCCTCAATGGGAACTCAAGAGACGTTAAACGGCCCTCAAAAGGCTTGAAAGGGCCCTCTGCTGATGGCAAAGGGCTCGCACGGCTGAGTCAATAAGAGCCTTGTCAAAAAACGGACCTGAGAAACCTTGCCGCCCCTGGTTATCTGCGGGACTCCTACAGTTACCTGAGTGGCCCCCGTTTACTGAGGGGCCCTGGTTATTGATGGGGTCCCTGGTTACTTGAGGCCATCTGAGGGCCCTTTAAGGCCATTTGAGAGCCCTTTGAGGTCATCTGAGGGCCCCTTAAGGCCTGGTTACCAGAGGGGCCCATGGTCACCTGGTAGCCCCTGATCAATTGAAACCCCTGGTCATCTGAAACGCCCCTGATTACCTAAAGGATCCCTGATCACTTGGATTCAGTGACATAGCAAGGGAGCGAGGGGGTACGTGCCCGTTCTCGGGTTTAGGGTTTCTTCGAAACCGAGGGGCCCTGCGGCGCCAGTTGGCAGCAGAGGGTTCGCGCTGGCCGCACTTCAACTCGGAAGGACACCACAGGCTTGTGGGGGCACGTTATTGGCTCCTATGTAGCCACAATTATCTTCATAAAGGCCCAATGCCGGTTTCTGAGAGACCTCGCCGGCCGCTCAGGGCCCTAGTAACGGCCAACGAGGGATTGGCTGCTATGGCTCCACATCCGTCTGTGATAGACACACGGCCCACACCAGTGTTTCTAAAGGCATCCACAACGGCAACTGCAAGGCCCCTCGCGCCACCTCCAAGGGACCCCCCACCAACGCATCTTAAGGGCCTACATCGGCGGCTCTGAGAGTCCCCACACCGGCGCCTCTGAGGGCCACGTACCAGTGACTCTGAGGGCCTCTTACTAGCCTCTGAGTGTCCTTGCCAGCCTATGAAGGGCCACTTTCCACTTGCAGGCCATTTTGCAGGGCCACACACATGCCAATGATGGCCCCACCAGTGTCTCTAAGCCCTAAGACCCCGCAACGGCGCCTGTGAGGACCAAACACCAGCGCATCTGACGGCCTTTCACTGGCACCTCTGAGCGCGTCACACACCGGTGACTCTGAGGAGCTCGCTCGCTTCGCTCGCTCGAAAATACCATGTATGTACATTAGGCATTAGTGTACATTAGGCACACTCCTCGGGCATAAATGATACTTTTATTTGCCAATTTTCCACATTTTCTCATGCAAAGACCGTTTTAAAGAGACCCGTCTGCCACTGAGACTGGACCCACCGTGCCTCCCTCCTCCCATCGAAAGGTCCTGGATACATCCTTGCCTGAGCTGACCCCCGGGTGACTCGCGGGCCCGGGGTCAGGTGACCAGCAGGTGACCCCCTCTTGGGCGAAATTCTGGGTACGTGTCCGACATGCATCGTACATAGTCCTGTTGATTTGATTCATCGGTTAAACATTAAATATAAGTTATAAGCTGGATCTCTAGTCTGTGATCCCGCATCGTATCAGATACCTAATGACATTTCATGTCGATGTGCCTAAAAAAATATGCGAATATACTTGAAAAAGGAGTGTTGCTACCGCTCCTACACATCCGGACCAAACAGTGACCGGCCCCTGCTTCCAGCCACCCGGGGCCGGTCGGCCGGCCGGCAGTTATATGTCGCTGCCCGGGGCTGATTTCTGAGGGACTTGCAACAATGTTTATTAATGAAATGTTTTACTTTACGTAATAAATTAGATGATTAGGTATACCTATGTACCGGCTCTGAGTCGCATTTGAGAAAAAAAAACATGCTAGCGTAAAAATATAAATGTTTTGAAAATTAAGCTGGTTCCGAAATAATTGTTTTACCATGCATTGACAAAAGCTCGAGCCTCAAACCAACCGAAATATAACCCCATGAAGATATTGGCTGTAAAAGAGATTAGGTGCAGATTTGGTCATATTACGTGCATTTGCCGGAAAGCCCGTCGTGAAAACGGCTAATGAATACCTCCAACTTCATTACCACCCTACGCCTTCATGCCATTATACTATTGTAGACAGTAGCCGTTTCACGACGGGCTATCCGGCGAATGCACCTGATTTGACCAAATCTGCACGTAAT
Source organism: Amphibalanus amphitrite (assembly GCF_019059575.1). Taxonomy (NCBI): domain Eukaryota; kingdom Metazoa; phylum Arthropoda; class Thecostraca; order Balanomorpha; family Balanidae; genus Amphibalanus; species Amphibalanus amphitrite. The sequence goes on along the minus strand of NW_024882710.1, from coordinate 102,348 downwards.
TTCTTTTACAGCAAACATCTTCATTTTATGAATTTATTTCAGTGTTTTAATCGATGATACTCTCTGATAATATGACAAAGCAGGCATATAAGCAATTAGTGCAACCCTAGCTGATAGCTGCTAAGAGACACACTGAACCTGATTTGATCAGATCTGCACCATAATCTGTACCAGATGTGCACCAAATGTGTACCAGATTGCCGTCGTGTGAAAACGGCCATTGTGTTGTATGGTTTTCGCTTTAATCCAATTTTGTTATTTGTGGTATTTTGGGTTGATCAACACGTCACGTGGCAGTCTTTTTAATTGCTAAAATTTATCAAATAGAATTTGCCAAGGAATTTGCCAATGCAGAGCCCCAGCAGCACCATGTAGAACAGATGCAAAATTAAGTTTCACATTATGATAACTTTCTATGATGAGTAGACCGTAAATTAAGCGTTGATATTTTGAAGCAGATGAACGATTTTCGTATAATAAGTGTGTAGCCGGAAAACGTTTGTTCTAGAGTATACCGGGTAGTCACGTGGCATCATTTTTATTATAGATACCCAAAAGTGTCTTTTGAACTATTAATATCAAGTGATAATGAACGGTAAGAGACATCTTCATTGCTCGAATGGATTGATAAATTACCCACTTCGACCAGCGTTTTGCCTGCTTATTATGCAACACACAAATGCAAATTATGTAACCAAGCTTTCGAGGAGACAATAAGATAGTCTACTTTTGATTCAGTAGGCATGCACTAAATGCACGTTATCACCTACAGGTATTCAGTGTCACTGCCCAGGGCTGGAGTCGGCCCGCGATGGAGACAATTCGCCATACAATTCTCAGCCAATGGCCAGCCAGTTTCCCTGTGCCACTGTTCACGACGACCGTGACAAGAAGAAAAAGTCTGGCAGCAGCAAATCATTTCTGCCCTCGTACATTCACGTAAGTTACAGTTACAGGACACGGGCGGATCCAGCCGTTTTCAAAGGGAGGGGCCAAAGCCGGCCAAAAGATCAGGTCTACGAAGGTTATCAATGACAAAATTTCCCGCTTTTCATATACTTGGATTAATTGGGATTGGAAGTGAGGATTTGTTGCCTTATGTTGCATGCATGTCGTCATTTTTTTTGTGAATTGCAGTCCTGAGGAGATTTTAACCCTCGCCCGCACATGCCATTTTCCCATCCTAGAACGCACATGGGGGGGGGGGGGTTGCCACCCCCCGCGCCATTTCGTTCCTGTTGGAGATAGAGCTTAGCGGTAAAGACCAAAAAAATTATTTGGGAAGAGACGAATCCAATGATACCCAGTTTTACCTTCTCAGGTCAGTCATTGACCTTCCAGGTCAGGTCAAACTAAAAAATGTTGCTGTTTTGGGTCACCGTTGGATATCAAGTGCGCTGCTTATCAAATACCGATGACGATGCTGTTTTCTGGTGCCAAGCCAGCTAGAACCTCTTTGTCACACTACCCGACCAGAATTTTGCTGCTGAGGTCATTTCAGGTCAAGTTAGGTCAAGGTCAATTATATGTGTTTGTATGTCTGTGTGTGTCTGTGTGTATACTGATGTGTGCACCGATTGTTTTTGGGTCCATATTACATGAAATCATGATCTGAGAAGCTTTTCCCAAAAATGCAGTCAAAAAACTTCACAAAAAGTAAATTCAGCTTGCCTAAAACGCAATTATCTTAGATGACCTAGGTTGACCTTGACCCTGACCTTGACCCCTGTACATCGTCGAACAACATGTTCCATGATAGGTGGGAGGTAAGACTGCCAAAAAAGGCCGAAATCAGGGTGTCAAAAGCTAACAAGGCACATGGCAAACGCAAGATGTTGAGAATTGGCCATTTGGGTCATGACATGACCTGAAAAACAAGGTCATATCTCCGAAACCAAAAATTACAGAAACTTGAAATTTTCAGTGGACATCAAGAAAGGATAGAGAAGCAGCTATGCGAAAAATCAGCCTTCTAGCTCTAAAAATGTTGAGTGCAGAGCAGAAAGACTACCTGGGGGGGGGGGCAACCCCCCCCATGTGCGGGCGAGGGTTAAAGGGGGAATTTGATTTGGAAGGGGGGGGGGCAAATCATGTTTTGGCCGCCCCCTAGCCCTAACTTTGGCCCGGTTGCCCCCCCCCCCTTGGATCCACCAGTGGTTACAGATAAAGCAAGGTAGTCAAAAAGATTCCCCCTTAAAATATTACTTGTTACGAAAACATAAACTAAATTAAACCTAAGTAAAACTATGAGATAACTAATTTAAAAGATGCTTAGGGTAAGTTAAGATACCATGTTTTACTAAAAAATGTCGTCCTCATATTAATGTAACGTTTCAGATTTATTCAGCAATCTTGTGTGTGGTTTTTGTGCTTTTGCTCTTTGGTTAGGACTAGGTATTTTGACGACTATTAAGATTTCAAAACTAGCTTAGAACCCATAGCCATTTTTTATAGTAATTACGCGAAATAGTACACCAATATAGTAATATGGCGTGTTCACCAAAATAGTAAATAGGGCGTGTTCATCATCTGTCCTCTATGCTCAGAACATAACCCATCCGCATGCCTCCTCCCGCTCCTTTTCGGGCTGGCGGTCACCCCACCCCACCTGAAAACCGGCGGTTGAGGTTGGGTCCACACCACGACCCGTTAAAATCCTCTCAGGGGGACCGGGGAGACCACTTGAGAGGCGGGGGGGGAGGGGGATTGTCCCAACGAGGCAATGTGGTCCCACCTGGACGGTCTCGCTTCCCTGGATCACCGTCACAGTCCCCCACAGCCCAATGTCTACGCCCCATCCTATTATCCCATGCTACGCATTGGTGTTTTCAGCCCGAAAGAGCTTGTTCCAAACAAAACAAGCCAAAACCAAAAAGGGCTTGTTGTTATGTCTGGTTCATTTTGATCCTTCACGCTTTGCCATGATTTAACTGTGACAGTCGCGAGATTATGCTCAACTATCCCAGAGCGCTGAGGGGTCCCCTCGCCCGTCTCGGTCAGGATAAGGAGATAATGGCCAGAATGGTGTCCCACGACTACGGCCGCCAATGGCTGGCAGAGCGGGACGCCTGGTTCGAACAGCACGCCACATCCGACGACAGCCTGCGCACGCGCATGCTGGACAGGTGCCAGAAAACCGAGATAGAGTAAGTGACCAGGCTATAAAACGACTTTACGTACGTACAGCTTATTGTCTTGTGGTAGGTTTGCTGAGTAGGTACTGAGCAAATGCCGAGTTTACACCACTTTTACCCTTGTTCCTTTCTTAGCATTTCATTTCTACCATCCAGAGAAGCATATTACCATATTAACAGCATTGATCATTTATTTGCCATTTTCAGATATGTGAATGCCCAGAAATGTTACCGTGACTTAAAAGAACAAATTGCAAGAGGACGACTAGCAGGATCAAAAAAGAAGTAAGACCCATCGAACCATTAAGTATACATACATTCGGTCCCCGAATGTACGTGTTTTACTGGAATTAAATTAATGTGTAATGTGTAACCAGCGACATGACTGGAATGTATTTTGCAGCGATAAGACGTCATTATTGACAACACCTATGAGAGCGAATGACTTTTTCAGGTACAAGCATGTCCAAGGGGCTCTCGACACGCATTGGGAGCCGTATCCACCAATCAAGGGATGGAGATGCTGAAGGCTCCGTTCTTACCAGCGCTGGATTAGAATACTTTGATAGGTAAAGCAGACATTTAGGGATAGCACCGAGCGTATCGGAGCATACCATACCGAAATGTGTTAATTTACGCTGTTACAATTTGATTTTACTGACGTCGTTGAACGCGGTTTAGGTCTTTTTACGGAGCGAGCGAAGCGAGCGTAGTCTTTCCTTAGATTAACGGAAATTTCTGAGTATGAGCGGCCGGCCGGCCAGCCGGCCGGCCGTGGTCACGATTTTGCGACGCTTATATCTCAGCAACCACTTGACCGATTTACACGCGGTAATTTTTGTAGGGTAGCTTCATTCCTTCTACCAGTTCTACCAAGTATTGGACTATTCCCGATGCATGTGGGTGACCCCTTATGCACGTGCCACGTGCAAAACGAAGAGGTGTCACTTTTGTAATTGTTGCAATATCTCGGTAACGACTTGGCCGATTGCGCTGAAAGTTGGCATGTAGGTAGGCACCCACTAGGCAATGCATATCCATGTGCCAGAGTTGGGGTGCTGCTGCACGTGCGCACGTGCAGGGGTCGATTCCAGATCTCGAGAACGGCTGGACCGATGGCGCTCAAATTTGGCACATGGTTAGGGACCGGTTAGTAGGGTGCCGTGTTAAAGCCAGTTGGGACCCATTTTGCACGTGCGCACGTGCAGGGTGCCGCTTCCAGATCTCGAGAACGGCTGGGCCGATTGTGCTCAAATTTGGCACATCGCTAGAGACCGGTTAGTAGGGTGCCGTGCACAAGTCAGCTGGAGGTACCCCCTCGAAATTTCGCACGTGCAAGGCTCACCCTCTCGCTCGCTCCGTTAGTCGCCCCAAAAGGCGTTATACTGGTAAATATTATGGAATATGGGGTAAAGCATTTTCCTGGTAACTTGCGTTAATATGAGCAGATGTTACTGCATGAGATCTTTCCAGGCGAAAAATGGAACAAAAAGGAACTTCCCAGTACTTCACCAGGGTCTCGGAAACTGAAAACCAAAGAAGGCGGCCACATCTTCAGAGTCTGGGTCTCTTAACAGTAAACACATATTGTTAGAAATGAATTCAAAATCAAATGAAGCAAAAAATACATTTATTAACATTCAACATGTAGTTATAACATTCAGAAAGTGTGTCTTCTGTCTGCTGTGTAGTTGGGTAGGAGCCGAGTCTTCCATCTGTGGCATCTGTGTGCGCCTTTCCGCGGTTCGGCGCGGCGGTTGAGCTGTACCGCAATACAGAGAAGCCTTGCGGCACAGTCTACCCGCCAGGTGGACGGAGCCTGACTGAGCTTGCCAGTCGGCGGGCGCCTCTTGTCGAACATTTGCTGGCCGCCGTGACTGGTAAGTACGACTGAACCCGAAAGAAGTTATATAACAAAGCTAGGAGAGAGAACAAGAGATAGAGAGAAAGAGAGAAAGAGAAAGAGGGATAGAGAAGGAAAGATAATGAGAGAGAGAGAGAGTGAGAGAGATAGAAAGAGAGAGAGGGAGAGAGGGAGAGAGAGAGAGAAGAGAGAGAGAGAGAGAGAGGGAGAGAGAGAGAGAGAGAGAGAGAAATAAAGACTGGGAAGGCGCGCTGGAGGAAGAAAAGAAGAGCTGACGAGTCGGAGTTGGAGTAGGAGCGATTCTGTAGCACATCGGCAGATAGCGACTCTGCCTTTCCGTTTCCATATCCTCGAAATTTTGGAGGTCTGCACTACAAGGGAGGTTGAAACCAACTTCTGTGACTTTCCAGATGTGCTTGCCACGACTGCCTCCTCCCAGTAGTTTCACCGGAGCCGCTATCGCAGGACTAATTAGACACCGGCGTCCTCGGCCCCCCGGTCCCCTGCCGGCTATCCCGCTGTGCCGTCGGGGTAAACTAGAACGACTTCTGACCCTTCCAGGTATCAGCGGTCGCTCCCGGATCACTAATCCCCCTCCTTGGGTCGGGCGGCCGGCGTCGCTCGCGCGTTATCAGTACCCGAAGGGTTTTGAATACGCTGGTCTGAAAGTAGTCCACCCTATACTGGTCGCATATTTCAAAAAATGGTATGCATCCGCCAAAAGCGTCTGGGGGATCAGGAGCGTCCTCTCCAGCCAGTAGCGTTCCGACCGTGACAGGGAGTGGAGTGCGTCGTCGAGTTGTAGGAAAATCGGCAGAGCCTCAGCCGACCGGTGCCGGGAGACCGCACGCCGCGCAGTCATGGAGCTGGATATTGAGTTCGACATCGAGGAGCTCATGCAGGTATGTCTAAGCGATCGGCCGGGTAGTGGAGTGAGTAGGTTACCTTCATACATTGTAAGATATGTATTTCAGCTGATTCACCAATCACCGCTCCTGTCAAGAGTCTATTGCTTGCACGTCACTCAAATTGGTTTCATTTTCAGTTGTTTGTCATTTAAAGTCGGCTGTTTGCAGGCAGCGTGTTTCCAACATCTGATATGACATATTTGAATAGCTGACTCTTTAAGTTCCTTGTGCACGAGAGGAAACAGCTCACGAACCCACGTTGACCGTTCGTTTCAGGACGCCGAGAGTCTGGGAATCGGACTGGAGTACGCTCGGAACGCCATGGCAGATTTAGAGACAGGTTAGTGACGCAATGCCGTGGTGAGGAATTTAGGGTGGTCCGAGTTATGGGTGTTCACAGTATTGCATTATATTAACATAAGAATCAATCGTCTTGAACCACATAACGGTTATGCAGTAATAGTTATGTTATGAGATGTGGTTGTATATTACGGATTAGTTTGTTGTATATTACGGATTAGTTTGAGCTGAAAATGTAGGTATTTTTTTAATAATGGGTAATAACACTGATCATCTACAAGTTATGTCTTTCTAACCGGCGCCTGCCTCCCCATTCCTTAGAGCGCGAGCAGCCGCCGGCCGGTCCAGCCGCCGCCGCGCCGTCCGGCCCGGCTCCGGCCGCCGCCCCGAGACCACCGCCGTCGGCCGCAGCTACCGCTCCCCGCCGGCCGCAGCTGCCGCAGCTCAGCTGGTCCGAGCTGCACGAGCTGATCGGGGACGCCACGTCCCGACTGAAGCTGCGCTGGGAGCTGCCGATGCGCCGGGTCACCCTGCTGAGGGAGGCGCGACGCGCCGCCCGCCGCTCTCTGCAGGTGAGTCAACACGCGCAGGCCGTTTCAGAGTAGTTCACGGAGCGAGACGCGGTTCTGGAGACACCTGTCGATAACGGCTGTCTGCTTCAACCCGTGTGGATGTGCATAGTTATGTGTATATTGCATTACTACCACAGCACACCTAATGTGTTTTTTTTTTGCTTTAATTCACTCCAATTTTCTTGTGCATGCAGCCCCAGATAGTCACCGTTAAATTCATGTACGCCGTTGTAACTTTATTGTTCGTGGGATCGCCGTAAAAAGGAAATATAATGAAAATAATCGTGAGAACTTAAACGTTTTCACTGGCGGTCGCAGCCGCTAGCAAAAGGGGGGGGGGCCAAACTCACACTCGCGGGACATAACATTTATCCGTCACCGGAGGGGGGGGGGGGTGATCGGCTAATTTTTACGTCCACGAGGTGCAGCGCAGTTGGCACTAATTATGCTTCATCCATGTCATTCTTGCGTGGAATCTTTTAAGCACAATTTAAGGCAAAATCACCAGTTCCATTTCCCGTCCCACGGTGTTTCCATGCCGGTCGGGCCACTGCACCAGGCGACGGATCGGTGTAGCATATAGGGGAAAGTGGGTGTATTGCGCCCTCCTAACTAATTGCGCCCGCCCACATTCCCACGAATTCAATGGCATGTTTAGTATTTTGTTTTCGAAAACATTATTTTTACCACTGGATAGTTCCTTTTATGGCCCAAGCTCTCCGATGAAGCCAATCAGCAAGGCTCATTACGCCATCAAAGATATTACGGCGTTTTCTTAGCTTTTTTGCAGCATTTTGAACCGTTGGCTATAAAAATAGGCGATACATGTGTGATTTTCAGAGTGATATTTGGAAAGAAAAATCCTTTTTTTCAATATATTTCACTGAAACAGTAAACATCCTTCAGTATCTTTATGGTAACTTCTACGCTTTTATTAAAAAGTACCTCAATTTTAATTGCGCCCATGGCAATTGCGCCATTGGGGCGCAAATAGAATAATGGTGTAGCTATTGTATCACGACAGTATGAATGCATCATAAACTGATTGCGATAAAGAAGGAGTTTTATGTCAGGCAGGGGAGCAACCCGCCATCGTCAGTCCAAAAATTATTTCTCTCGTCGAACTTATAATGTAGCTGCCATTTAGGCTATGAACTTACGGTGTAATTGACGAAATACGGCATTTTTAACATGGACTGAGGCGTGAGAGGTGACAGCTATGATACAAAGTTAGAACTGATGTCAAAAAAGTTGTCGAAACAATAAAAAATATTAACTGAGAGAAACGATTGAAAATATAACAGTCTAGGCGCATACGTTCATATATATCTAGTCCGTTACATCAAACGTTTTCGTTCCACTTCACAAGCATACCGGACACAAGTAAAGTTATTTACCTGCGCAAAAAAACATCGCAATTTATATCTACATTTATTATGTATCGAGCTTGATTCACATAATACATGTTCAAGTAAGCCACAATGACATAGACTGCCGGAGTGTATGCATTCAGTCTCCTTTGCTTAGCCATGTTAAAGGATAGGGCGCAATTGGGTTCTAACAAGATATCTTGCGCTCGCTCCGCGTCGCTTTGGCCATAAAAAGATTAAGGAACAAATTTGGGATCGAATGGTGTTTTTCCGGTGACGATCGGACGTCTAGAAGCTTCGATATTGGCGAAAAACTTGCTGAATTTGCAAAAGTACTTGGTACTTGCTTGGTACTTGCCAAAGTACTCGGTACTTGCCAAAGTACTTGGTACTTGCTTGGTATTTGCATAAGTACTCGGTATTTGCCAAAGTACTTGGTACTTGCTTGGTATTTGCATAAGTACTTGGTACTTGCTTGGTACTTGTAAAAGTACTTGGTACTTGCTTGGTACTTGCGAAAGTACTTGGTACTTGCACTCACCCCCCCCCCCGTTCCCCCGACTCTACTCCCACCCCTACCCCCTCGGGATAATTCCGGGTTCGTCGGGTAGGAAAACTTGCCACTCTACTCCCCCCCCCCCCCCGAGCCATTTGGTATCGATCGGTGTTTGTCCCGTGTCAATCGGTCGTCAATAAGCCGAGATATGCACGGCGAATTATTTCAATCGGCGCCGATCAGAATCTTCAGAACGGAGGGACCCACACTCATTTCTGGCCGTATCTCACTTTTCCGAGATCTACGTCAAACTACGTATTTAAAACTACATATTCTACAGCCGAATCTTCAAACTGGGGGTACCTCACTCACAATCGCACGTGAATCAGCCACATTCCTGTGTCCTTCGCAATGCTGAAGAGATATGTCTGCACGCAGATATCTCGCAATCTTGGCTCGCTACGCGTCGCGTTGGCCATAAAATGATTAAGGAGAAAATTTGGGACCGATTGGTGTTTGTCCCGTGTTGATCGGACGTCTAGAAGCTTAGATATTCGCGAAAAACTTGTTGAACTTGCCAAAATACCTGCCAGCTTGCTGTATCACCTGCTACTTGGTAATGTGTAACAGCTGAATGCTGTAACATTTTTTTTTCATCAAAATCTTACATTTTTCATACATATAAACTGCCTCACATAGTACCCTGTCTGCCGGGACGCCGGGACCAAGGAGGAGACCGGGTCACACGCCCGAGCAGCTGCTTCCATTAAGGCGGCTGACGCTCCAAGATCAAAACGCTCGCCGACAGTAGCGCAAACAAACCCCACCCGACGCCGAGCCCGGGCCGACATGCTGGCGCCTCGACATCCGTTCACAGCAGCTGTATGGGCCAGCCGCCCCCACCATCGCTGGAGCCAGGGCAGGAAGGGCATCCGGTGCAGGCTGGTGCGAAGAAAGCGCCGCGTCCGGTGCAGTCAAGAACCGACACCCGGCGGAAATCGAGTGTGAAAACGTCACATCCGACACCGGCGAGGGGGACGACTCCAGCGGAAACAGCGGAGGAGGGGAGAAATCCGAAGCTTCGGCCGCGCCGGACACGCTTCCTCTCGAAGCCCCGGTCAGGGGCTGCAGCCGGAGATCAGCCAGGAAAGGACCGATTAACTGTCCCGGTCACAGAAATCGACCCCCCGCCGGAACCGGATAACGAAAGGAATAAAAACCGGGCCGCAGAAGAGGAGAGACACAGAACACCCGGGGAGTCTCTGCCGGCTGGACCAGTGCTCTCTTCCTCTGACTCTCTGGTGCAACACTCATCAAGAACAAGACCAATCTTCGACGCCGCCAAAATCAAGTGAGTCATCAGCAGAAGGCTGCCTGCCACTCCCAGCCCTCCAGCCATGCCCACCACAGACGCATTCTCTCCCCCTCCCCCCATATCTACCGGGCGTCTACCCCAGTCTAGACCTACCGTCCCGTAGGGGTCAGGCCTTGCCACCATTAGCAGATAGGGACAGCTGTGGGGCATAATGATGGGAATCGTGGGGTGGTGCCGCACTGCCGGAGGCGGCAATGGTCCATTTACATTTGTGTCGGAGCCGGGACCATTTGCCAACCATTTACGTTCCTTTGTACGCGACCGCCAGGGCCGGGGGTAGGTGTGAGGATGGGGTAGGATAATGGGAGGGTAGGAAAGTTTAGGTGCAGCTGAGGGAAGAGGGTCAGCGTAATGGTTTCACTGTATCCGGGTCCCGCCTTGCCAGCGAGTGGCGAGGGCTCGCTTTTCAAATCTGTATCGGAACGAGGACCATTTACTGGCTATTTCTGGCCCTTGTAACCGGTCGCGATGGTAGGGTGTGAATTAGGACAGGGCGTAGGAGGGGAGTCGGGTCACAAGTGACGCTGTGCGGCACAAACCCCGTCTGCCGAGTCAGCGGGCCGCCAACGACCCCACCCCTAGACTTTGTGTCACCTGATGCGCCGCGATGATGTCACTAATTAAGTTTAGCATTAAGGTAGGCCGCGCCTGTTAGGCTTAGGTTTAAGTAAACAACGGGATTGACAAGTTGACAATCTCGAGTACGATTTACCAATAGCACATTGGTTAGTTGTCATAAATTGTCCGTGTAGTGTAAAATAAAGCGTGAAAATTTAAACAACCTGTCTGGGAAAGGGAAATGGGTAGCTGTTTTGCGTTGCGAGACGAGTATCAAGGAGGTCACTGACGCCAGAAACAACCACTTCCGATTAGTGGTCAGATGGTCAAATTATGACGCCACGCATCACGCACAGAACGACCAGGGTTGAACACTACACGCAGCGGAGCGGTCGGTCGGGCCAGGGGGTCAACGGTCACCACGACGGAGCTATCAGCGCCTGGCTTGGCTTATAACCCAGATTTGAGTCAGTAACACTTCACTGTGCGGTCCATTGGGTATACCGAAACAGATCAGATTAATGTCGTCTAGATTTTTCACGAAATAAACTGTCAATTGGTACTAATTCCAGTCACTAGCATACAATATTTTATATTCTATGCAAAGTTCCAAAATGTTCTTTTTCACCTGTAAGTGAATATCCGCCTCACCAACCGTCATCCTACCAAATCATGCCTTGTTTCGCCTAATTACCATCAGCGTTCATAAAGATGTGACGAACCCACGCACCCCAGACTTGAATTGAAATTTAACGTAAGATCGCCGCCAGTAGTAACTTAAGCGCCTAATATAATGCCGTCTATTAATGAAATGTCTCAAGGAGTCAATAAAACCAACCTTTAAAGTAAGGTGAAACAAGAGGCGCAGCTCATGGCATATCATCATGTAAATTCCTGTAAATCAGCGCTTGGTCCCTGGGCAAGGATATCTTCAGCGATCGGTTACATTTATCCTTGCATTGAGAACCCAAACCAGTCATAGCTTACTTTTACGCATTTTGTCATACCCATGATAGACGCCTTACGTTATTGAGAGGAGTGCAAAGTGGTCACATCTAGGTACTTCTTATGCCAGTGGTTAATTGGTGGCGCGCCTAGAGTTGATGTAGAAAGACTTCAGAAGCCCAAAATCTGAGTAAGAACTTTTTTTTGTATCTTGAAATCGTCCCAATCGAACCGTTCAATACGTATTACAAACCGTTCAACACGTGTTAAGGCAGGATTTCTCTAACAAGAATAGGTTACAGGACAAGTGATAAGGGGGTTTCCCACTCCGTAGTAATCAGCATTCTAAATCATGTTTGTCTTATCAAGTTTAAGTATCGCCTTCCCAGACCCCTGAACGCGCGGCACGACCTTAAAATTATTCAACAACGACAAAGGGGTTCGTGCAACGAACTCAGTAACGTTCATAATTGGACCTCAGTTCGATGCGGTTAGCTCGGGTTTTCGTTAATCTTTCACGGTTCCGCGCGAAGCTTACTGCCTGGCTTACTGCAAAACCCATCCCACCAGCACGAAAAGGAAGGGCCACTTTGGCATGCACAAGCGTCAATTCCACTTGCGGTGTGACCCCTGGTCAGAACGACACGCCACTAGCGCCACCTACAAGGAATTACCCAGCGCCGACCACACGCGTTCCGTTGCCAGTGCCACCACGCAGACAAGCTAAGCACTCGCTCGCCACCTAGCGTCCGGTATACCAAGCTTTAGTTTCCAGCCCTGCCGTGAGAGATCGCAGTGGTGATCCATGATTGTGCGTATAATCCTACCAGTAAGTCAGAAAAATCGTGATAACGACGCAAAGCTCTGCTTTATTCCGGTATCTTAATACATTAACAACTTTGAATTAACCTGAGTTAACCAAATTTAGCCCTTGTAAGCATAAGAATATCTCAAGGTTCTAGCAGCTGGGTGAATTACACTATCTCTTGAGAGCCAGATTGATCTGATCTTATTCTTAACGATACAGATCGATCAAGGAAGTCGTTGAATCTCACGCCATGGATGCCGCCGATACCACCGCCGACCGGGGAAGCGCGGCGATTCATACAGCTCTCAGTTGTGCCCCCGACACGAACAAAATCCGGCGCGCCGTTGATCATCCTGACTGGGAAGAAATGATAATTCGAGTCAGGTCAAATCTACCAATTATCAAATAGCAACGTCCGATCCCATCCATCTGAAGAATCGTGTTAACATTGGTGAACGTAACGGCAAATCGCTGGTCGTTGAAGGGGTGAACTCATTTAGCATGGTAAAAAGTCTGTCAGTCGGTGCGAGTACCTTAGAGGTCCTCACACTAATCCACAATATTGGTCAAAATCGGAGAGAGGTGGGTTACTGTGTCTCAAGGTAGAACCCTGAGTTATGAAACGGGCACGTTACTCCAGTCAAACATGGCGAACAGCACTTAACTAAAGTAGGAATTGAAATGCCCCATTGTGTCAACTAGCGGGTTGCATCTTCAATGAACGAGAATTGAGGGAACTATTGCTGTAATACTCACTGAATTGCAGACTGTCAGATTCCAGTAACATTAGGAGCCAGGGAAGCGGCTGTGAGGTTCGGACAGCGCCCGGTCTACTTTCGGTGTCATTTGCGCGTTGTATCAGTCCAGTTCGAGTGAATTTTTAAGTGTTTGATGGTTTCAATTGGCTATAGGTTAAACTTCTGTGTACCAAAATTTAGATAAATTTGTGAGGCCATCTGCCATAGGTGATAGCCATAGGTGAAATTTTCTAAGCATCATTTCATGTAAGCTCATGATATTGAATCTTTTCACTGATTGATGGCAATTATGTGAGTGATTGATCCCCGCACAAAGATAAGTTTTGACACAATGAACAGGACGTAGGCGTGATCCCACTCAAATCTGGGCAACCAATTGCGTTTGTGTTTGAGTCAGACATGCTCCATCACACCGCATCAAGGACTTAACAGCCAGAGACAAACTAACGGGAATTTGAACCCCAGCCCTACTCCCAGCATGAGAGCAGCATCTCCATAGAAGGTACTTTGATTACACCCCTTGTACAAACATTTGTTAAATCATTCACATATGTAAATTAGAAGGATTACATGATAGCTCAGTTAACATACACCAAGGTGAGTTCATTCATTTTTCTTTGCCACAAGCACTCCCCACAGCTGGCCTGGTAAACATCAAGGATCACCCGTCCGGTTGCTATTGACACAGCTGGTGGCTGATGGGCATGAGCAACTATGTGACCTTGCCGTGCCGAGCCTCAGATAACCTCCACCTCGACCTCATGTGCAACATGTCAAACCACCAAACGTCATCACTGCAATGACTGTGGTTGCTGTTCTGAAGAGTAGGTACCTAGTCGGAATTTGCAGGTGGCAGACTATTACTAAATTGTAACAGGTATATCAGGAAGGCATCAAAAATTTGGCTTATCCAGATTTCCATTTAAATACCAACCAAGAAGTAAGGCTACCAATTTAATCTTGAAGGGTCCACACCCCACCCTGCAGGGACCTGATCAACTCATCCGCATTTCGGAATCACTGTATTGTTTAAATCATTTGATTTTAATTATTTGATCATGGCAAAAGCGACCACTCATTATATCAAGTGATATATGCTGAATAACTTGCATTTTTTTTGGACTGAGTGCAATTATATCCGACCTGAACAAATTCTGCTCAATAATAGTACAACGACCCATTCCTATTGTGCAGTGAACTCACACTTGAACCTCACACGTGGGTCTAGCAGGGAAAAACAAGCGAATTACATGAGGTGTCTTACAAAATTTTACAAAAAGGGTAGTCAATATATCATTTGAAATTGAACCGAGTCCGGAGAATCAAACTGAGGCAATCTGTGCGCGCACATTACTTACCAGTTCGCCACAAATACTTACGAACGAAGAGCTGTTGCGATAAGACTCGGATCAAATACTAAACTCGTATTGGTAACGCCATCCAATCTAAAATGAAAACTGATAAATTTCCTCAATTATCACCGAATCTACTCCGCGGCAAAACCCAACATTTGAAAACCAGCGTGGGTTCAAGGTTAGGGAATTGCGAGAGCAATATACGCCAGCCGAACGCATGTTTTTTAATCCCACCCAGAAATGACAAACAAGCCCCCTGATTGGCCAGTTGCCGGCCAGTTGGACTTGAGCGGTCGCCATGGTGGTATCGGGGACTCGGCCGGCCTCGTTAGGTGTTGAATTATATGTTTCGTTGTGCTGGATGTTGCCAATTTGCTTTGATATTTGATAAATAACGTTGCCTTTTTCTTTGGTGACCCTGCATACTGATACGACGATATTTTGGTGCCGATTATTATGCATTAAACATCTTGAGACAAATGTGGCGATTTCCACGCCCTTTTGCAGTGCCCCCCTCCCCTTTTGTAGTTTAACAGGCTTGTAAGAACCAAGATTCTTACAGATAAGAACCAAGTGAAACATTTTTTAGTCAAGTGGTCATGATCGTCCCTACATCTAATGGATACTAAATAGTCTTGCGCAAACTTATTAGGTACTGGAGGAAGCAGAATAATTACGATTTTGGAGTATGCAAACTTGATAAAATAATCTCAGGTATTTGGCTATATAAAGTGAGAAAAAGTTCAATTTACCATTTTTATTACAATTGCAATAATGATAATATCATGATAATTGTACTGTCAGGTATTGATAACAGTCATGTCACGCCGTGCTACTAACCACACAGACACAACACATTTTCATCTTTATGTATATAGGCATAAGGTATAACGGGCATGTTTTTTGCACACCTGTCATGTGCGAGTGGGCATGGCCTCCTTCCCAGTTAAATTTTGGCTGGTTGTGCGCAAATTTTGTAAATACCTACATGTAAAGGGATACGGACACAGTTAGTCAGGCACTCTTCTTAGTTCTTAATTCAGTTTTGTGCACCACTTCCTGCTTTCACCATGCTGTGCCCACTCTGCTTTACAGTGGACAGCTGCTTCTGTGACACGCATCAATTTTGCGTTCATTGAAACACTTAGTTTTGAGTGTTTTGACTCAGTTTTATTGTAACATTACCTTTGTTTATGTTCTCAATAACTTGTTTTGGGCTTCTCATATTTATATTTTTTCTTGGCTTAGCAGGTTTAGTGTAAAACAAGTTTAAGCTGAAATATTTACATGTTTAGATTACATGAGTGCATACATTTTATAAAAGCTATTTCAAAGTACTGTAGCCATGTGTAACATGCATATGTCTTAGTCAATGACTACTCAGCATGCTACTTGGTGTTCAATGGTAACAGTTTGATTTGTTTTTGACATCAAATAAGATTCGATTTGTGTTGGGATGCCTGTAGATGCCTTGTAGATGCCTAGTATTTCATCAATTTGAGATTCCAATGTTATTTGTGGCAAATATTTTCCAAAAATCCTCCATCTTAAGCTTCAACTGAATTATAAAATGCCTGCATTTTCTACCAGAAACATTATCATTGATTCCTCCTACAATATTTCATTTTGTCACTAGGTACCTGGACTGGTGAAAAGTGAAAACTGAAATTCATTCATGTCATCATTATCTTAAGACCTTCCCCTAAATGGAATTGATCTTGTTTCACAAATGAGTTGTACAATGTCTATCAGCTGATGTATATTGTCTATCTCTTTTTCAGCACAGAAGATCCTCAGTCATAGTTAACAAAATGGTAAAATTAGCTGTGTTTTTAAGATTCCAGTCGTGGCCATCAACTGCTCAGGAAAGCAGCCCAGAATCACTTCACTACAGGTATGTTGATGCATGTACATTGACATCAATGTCAATGCTGAAGAATTGTTGAACAGGGAATACATTTACCTAGCCTTTAAGAACCACAAATCCTACATTACTTGCATCAATGTAGGATGCAACATTGATTGACATTGACTTTGACTTTGACATTGACAACATTGACTTCGCTCGACATTTATGGGCCTCCTGACAGGTATGGTTGCGGTTGGTGGCAGGCCGTAGCCAGGCGAAGTCAGCGAGGGGACCGGCCGTGCGCGGCTTTGTGCGCACGTTAAACTTTGGACTCTAAATTCTGCCATAGCACCGGAATTGCGCGATTGGAGGGTAGAGGGCAGGGTCATCGCAACAAGCTTTGCTTAGCGGTGGCTCTGTCCTTGTGAATCCTTCCCATCAAAAGGTTCGGACTAAATTTATAAAAAAAAAAAAAAATAAAATAAAATAAAATCAACATTTTTCTATAGAACTTATAATATCTACTTAATTCATCTGGCTAAGGCTTTTTTTACATTATATTCCCTCTGTTAAACATGAAAATATGATGAGTTATAGTGTAACAAGCTGGTACTTATATCTGCCTTGTCAGCTTGGCCAACATCTGCATCATGCCTATCACAAAATATGACTGCTTTCCTGACACTTGCATTTGACCATCTGCTCGTTCTATGCACAGATATTGTCATAGGGTCTGTTCCAGTCGCACTTCCTAACACCTCTTAACTCCTCCAAGATTGCTTCCCTGTTCCAGTGGCAGCTTTCGCCCCTAAAACGCCAAGGAGGGCCCTGCTCCAACCTCCTCTATCTTGCTCTTGGAGGAGTTTAGATGTGTTAGGAAGTGCGACTGGAACAGACCCATAGCAAAACAGTTTCATCTCACTGTTCTGTCTTTTTTTCCAGGTTTTCAAAGGATCATCATTCATCAGTAGGGTGATATTCATCCTACAGAAGGGTGGGGAAGAGAAGGCTGTTCAAATTCTGAAAAGCCAGAGCTGCAAAGGAGGTCAAAGATGCAGTGCAGTTGGCCCACTCAGTAGAGTTTCACTAGTGGTTCTGATGTGGACTGGGGATTACACGCTGGATTGAAGTGGTGGTCTGGAGCAGCTGTAATTCATCATTCGTGCTGATCGTGGACGAGTAAGAGCCCGCGTTGGCCCCGATCGGCGATCGCTGGCCAAAGCCCACCACCAGGTTGGTGATAGGCGTTGGCTGTGATATCTAGGTGTCGCCTATGTGTGAATAGGACAAGTTGCTAACAAAACCTGTTGCGCCATGTTATTAACCCGCGCCCGGGTGGCCCTCAGCCAACTTGGTGGGGGGGGGGGGGGGGAGGGGATTCGTATTCGGCCACACCAGGTTATCTTGGAATGTAACAAAGCTGGAAAGACGCAGTAAAATCAATATATAGCTCGCTATTTTCCTTCAGAATCATACAGGTCATTTTCGATCAGGTCATTGCTAAGGTCACTGGAGGTCACCAAAAGTAAAATGATGACGAATTTTGGCTTTAGATTTTGACGACTTCACAAATTGGTTCATAACTCGGGAACCAAAGAAGCTACAGCGCCGCGGAAAAGCGAATTCGATAGCTCTTTCGGAAATCTTTCAGGTTCTCAGATTTGAGCTAAGGTCAACTAGGGTTAAACCTCCAAATGGCAAAAACGGAACAATCGGCGTGCTTCGGAAATCGTCTTATCTTTTAAAACTTTTGATACCAACCTTTTATTACGTTGATTTTACCGGCACTGCGTTTCTCTCGTCTTGTTGACCTAACAAGGTCAACTTAATAAATTTGACCTCAGGTCAAAGTCGCAGAAAATGCCATATTGCATGTCAGTCGATTCGTTACATTGAGATTGTAATTAACATCAGTAGCGGCGGAACACCTTCAATTAAGGGGGCATTGCCGACTTTTGGTCCCATTCTTCCCATGCAACGCCCATAGGGCTAATCTTAAAATGCCAAAATCAAAGGGGGCACGGTGCTCCGGTGCCCTCCCCGTTCCGCCGCCTATGATTATGATGTTTTAGCGCTCTGGCCACTTTCCATCTAAAATCAATGTACAAAAATAAACTGTTGGAGACGTTACATGACCTGAGATGACCTCAGGAGCATACGATAGATCCCGACGTTTGAGTGTTTTTGTTTCAAAAGCAGAGCATTTCGAGTTCCTCATACTGACTGAAATTGGAGACGTCGCAAAGTTGACCCGACCCTCGGTCACCGATATCAAAATTAAAGATACTCAAGATGTTGGTAGTTGGTACTGATTCTCTCATGCAATAGCTCGAGTTTCAAACTTCTACGTCATGGTTACCTGACCTGACCTTAGGTGACATGGGGTTACATTTTTTTCACAAATGAAAAAATGATGCGAATCGATGCATTATACATAAGCTATACTAAGTTTCGTGTCGTTTTATTTATGCAAGCACAAAATTGTCAGGTGTGGCCAAAAACGCCCCCACCCACCTGGGGGAACGTTAAAGCAGTGATGTATTATTCGGTGTAATCCACGATGCATCGATCGGTGACGGTGTACTTGATAATGCATTATTTATTGCTGCGTGTCTACGATTTTGCTCTGTTCAGTGTGATCTGTGATAGGAAAACTACCGATATATCTCCACGCGCATGACTGAAAGAGCTGGCATGATCCACAATTTTGCGTGTCTGTTTTTGTTTGGCATTTCATAAATACTGTCAGCTGTGATCGTTTGATGAGACACTGGGACAGCCGGCCTGTATGATCAGCGAACGGTAGGCGGCGGGGCGGTGGTCTGGTGGCTGCTGCATGGGACTGACACCAGCAGATTCAGAGCTGCGATACGCGGACGTTATGTTTACAATACCTTTGCAAAATAATATCTAATAGATATCATGTCCTCGAAAATGTTCTTCAATCAATATGATGTTAGGCCTGCTGGCTTATTCCATGGGGGCCAAAACCGATCGTTTTATGCATGCCTTTTCTGGGCCTCGTTCTCCTCTAAATGCGTGTAGGTAGCAATTTTATTCAAGGGACGATTGAAAGTGCCTCCGATTGGTTTTCAGCGTAGGTGGGATGACTCTTGGGTGGGATATGGCCGTTGAATGTGAGGCAGTCGATAAGGAACGTCGAGGGAACGGTCATTGAATAGGTATGTGAAAAAGGCAGCAGTAGAAAACAAGGAAAGGAGGCGTTTGGTGTGAGGTTTCAAATGCTCTATGCATAAGAAAAGTTCATTTGATTATATGACACTGTCCTTTTTATCGCGATACGTGAGCAACGCATGAGACGCTCACATTCAGACTTGTAGCGTTAGAGAATGGGCCGACAGGCTGAGAAGGGCTATTTCCGCGAAAGGATATTCTGGGATTTAAATTGAAAGGCATTTAGTTTTGAAAGCATCCGTACTTCCTAACACGATACTGACTCATTTAAAATTTCACCTTTTCCCCATTGCGATAACATAAGAAACCGAGACTGCGGTGTCCCCGTACGCAGGATTCTGGAGACTGTTGGGCGGATTCTAGTGGCTAAAAGCTTTTGTTCTTAATTAAATAGAGAATAATTATTTCTTTTAATACCTTGTAACACCAACTAACTAGAAACAATCTGTACGGGCTTCCAAAAAATGTTGTATTTAACTAGTAAGATCCATTACAATATTTTAGCTGCTCTAACTTGCAAATGTAACGTATGCGTCATTATTGAAAAAGTGCTAAAGCATAGTATTCTATGGCTGACAAATATTCTGCGTCTGCCAGCCAAAACTGGCCAATCAGAGGCCTTGTTTGTCATTTCTGGGTGGGATTAATAAACATGCCAGCCGAACACGATTTGGTAGCCGAGGTCTGCGGTGTCGGCCGGGCGTAAAGTTTTTCCTTCACCACACAGTTTTCGCGCAATCTGCCAAAGTTCATGCCAGGATATCATAATCTGGGAGTGAAAGAGGGATAGAGTTTCGGCCCCAGTAGGTTCAATGATTCGTTTATACAAGCCCATCTGCTAATCAGGCCACCAGGTAGGCAAAAGTCTGAAATCGAAGCCCCAAAAGGACTGCCCAACCACAGACCCCGAAATATCACGTTCTTTTGTTTGTTTGGTCAAGCGAAGTTGTGCAAATTTTGAAACGCGGTTACACGAATACCGTTCAAATGGTATTACACAAATTTTTCCTGTTAAGGTAACAACATTGTAAACACAAGGATTTACCAAGGCGGTCACGTGACCGAAGATATAGTAAGGGTTGGAACAAACGCTTGAGGGATTTAAATCTTTGTCTATATGGGTTCCTTGATTAAATTGAGAAATCGCAAATCGTCCCCTGACATACAATTTTTTTTTGTATGTATAATATTTTTTCCTTTCAGCAAAATTATATGGTTTAACCCGGGCCCTATTCCACTGCCGGCGCAGTACTCTGTATTGGAACTTCGCCCAATGCTTCCCAAATTAATGCAACCTACCTGCGGTGTTATCTTGATACCATTCTCCATGGGCCATGATTTAAAGACGCCACGGGTTAATTCTCTTACCAAGGTCCACACCGAGCAATCGTAAGAAATCAATGACGTCACTGGTGGAAGTTCATGAGGCTAACCAAAGTGGGGGCGCACTGACGGGCGTAACAATTGTCGCGGAAATTAAAGTTACGTGACTGTTCCTCGTTATTCGACACGTACAAGTCACAACTGCAATTAAGATGAATCTCGATGAGGTGACTGCTGGACACCGAAATACACCTTCATGAACTAGACAGGTAAGGAGATACCCAACTGATTTCCGTGGAATGCTTAGGTATCCCTAACCATGGAGACCAGGGATATGCAAGGAAGTATAAGATTGATGCTAGCCGAAGAGGAGGTATGTTGCAGCACTTCTATGTGCTTCTAACTCTCTGATACGTCGAAACCTGCTTGGACTGGGATAGTCCCTCGTTGAAAGGAAATAATTTAAGATAGTTGAGCAAATAGAACGCCATAAGACGCCCAACAGAGAGGTGAGTTCATTCAGAAGACAGAGAGCCAGACAGGGGCGAGGGAGCACCCCGCCGAAGGTGAGTGACAAATACGAAGATGATAGAGAATAAGGCGAAGGAAGCAATACCGCCGAGATGAGGTAAGTCCACCGTCGGAAAGATCGCAGCATGCATCACTCATGACGCTAACGCGCTTGAACACACATCTGCAGGACAGAATTCCACGGCGTCGGATAAAATTGCAGGATAGATTCAGTCATGGAGTTTTCGAGTCACACCGGTCAATGATTCAAAGGCGCCACTTGCGGGTGCCATGACTGCATGAGAGTACTGAGTAGGTACCTGTCTATGAGCCCAGTGAGACTGCGGTCGTCTGGGCGGCAGGGGTTGTGTCCACCGGTTCGTTGAGTGAAAACGCGTAAGACGGTCTCTCACAGAAGGGCTGCAAGGGTCAGTAACCAACGTCCGGCCGCGGGGTTTTAGTAGGGAAACAGAGACGTGCCGCGAGCGGCAGGAGGGAAAGAACCAGTCACAGCCGTCGACGAACGCTAATAACCAGTCGCTACACTGCGTCGTACCTTTAGACAAGTAATCCGGGTCAAGTGATGTAGGGTTCTAGGCTAAATGGGCCAAGAGGGGCCAAAGGAGGGTGCTAGGACGGGCACCAAGAGATCCAAGGTTACAGTAGGGCGCAATAAGTCGTTGTGAGGTAAGATTGAGACAATAATTATTTTTTCCCCTTACATTTAGCACAAAAAAAAGCAAAACTTACGTTTATGGCACTTCTATGCACCGCTGGAGGGAGTAGAATTATTGCTGGGAGGGGCCGAGAGGTCAACTCGGAAGGAAATTCATTATAGCGGGATGAGCGTTGTATGAAAGGAAGTGTGCGTCAGTGAACAGATTGAGGTATGCGTCGGTAGAGTAAGGACCAGCGGGAGATTTGACCCTCAGCATAAAGGTGACCTCAAACGGGGATGTGATTTTTTTTTTGGGAGAAAAAGGGGGAGAAACAGAGGGATTGATCAGTAATTAATCTATATTAGACGGTGGCTAAGGGCTGACCCTTACGGGAGGCATCAAAAATTGTTGATAGGGGGAGACCTCCACATCCCAAAATTCCTTACGATGCAGACACCATCCCAGGCAGGAAGACTATATGTTGACAAGCGACAAGCCAGCCTCATTATAAATATTGTTTGTGACGAGCCCCAGGCGCAAGGAACGGTGGCGGAAAGGAATTGGTCAGATTGAAGCCAACGGACCGATCATCAATTGAAATGGGTGTGTAATTACGCTTGAACAAGAGAGAAATCAAACAGCAAGAAAATCAACTCGTTAATTAACCATTTGAGGATCTACCAGCCAAAAACACTCACCTGAGGTTGTTCCAGAGCACGGCGCAGGTCGGCAACCATCTCGGAAAGAAAAACACCCCCGATGAACGAAAATTTATTAAATCATAATTTTTTTTGAAGACATACTCCCCACCGCTTCCGGACCCCCAGGGGGCAATCACAAATGTACTGAAAACTTGCTAATGTACTGAAAGCCTGCCAAAGGTATTTACTTGCCTAAATACCGCAAAGAACTTGTTCTAAAATACTTGGTATTTACTTGCCAAAATACCGCAAAAAACTTGTTCCTTTCCGACGTTTAAATCAGACGTCTTTAGACGACTAAAGACTTTGCGAATTTGCCTTGGTCTCAGATCGTTTTGATTTGTTTTCAATGAAATGTTTGCAATTTGAGTTATGTTTAATTCCAATTCGTATTTTGTTTCACCTACCTACCATTTCTCACTTGCTTTTTGCGTCCTACCTATTAAGCGATTACACATACGTTGAGAGAGCCGGTGGGTGGTTATAATGCAATACCTTGGACGGTGAACAGCTTGCGAGTTTTGCACCGGTGCGATTTCTGGGGCTTATCGCTGACTGAAAAGGGTAAATACAGTAAATACAGATGGTTGTGTTGGATCCCTTTGCTTTTGTCCAACATTCAGCGTTGGAATTGTGGCTTTATCGTCTCTCTTATTAAAGTTATTTAACTTTTTGTAGATTCGTCAGGTTTGAAGCGACGCGCGGGGCGATATGCCTCTGGCGGCCGCACGCGGAACTACCGCGCACGGCGGCTCTGGCCGGACGACTGCAAAGGTGGCAGCACCTGCCCACATTGCACACCGCCGCCGGGCCGGCCGGTGGAATTTTCCAGCCGTCGGCCGGCCGGTGGCCGGCGAATTTCTCCCGGAGGGAAGCACCTCGCTCACAAAAGCACGTGAATCAGCCGCATTCCTGTGTGGCGCGCAATGCTGAAGAGATATGTCTGCACGCAGCTATCTCGCAAGCCCTAAGAGAAAAAGCTCGCTGCAAAAACTCAGCGCTTCAAAAAACCCGCAATCCTACTCAAATGGATAATTAAACAAGATATTACTTGCTCGCTGTCGCTCACGTGATTGGCCATAAAATTTGGAATCGATTGGTGCTTATCCCGTGTTAATCGGACGTCTAGAAGCTTAGATATTCGCGAAAAACTTGCTGAACTTGCAAAAGTACTTGGTACTTGCTTGTTACTTGCCAAAGTACTCAGTACTTGCCAAAGTACTTGGTACTTGCTTGGTATTGGCATAAGTACTCGGTATTTGCCAAAGTACTTGGTACTTGCTTGGTATTTGCAAAAGTACTTGGTACTTGCTTGTACCTTGTAAAAGTACTTGGTACTTGCTTGGTACTTGCAAAGATACTTTGTACTTGCTTAGTACTTGCAAAGGTACTTGGTACTTGCCTGGTACTTCGGGATAGTTTTCTACTTCGGGATAGTTCCGTGTTCGTCAGGTAGGAAAACTTGCCACTCTATTACAGGCTGCCCCCCCCCCCCAAGGTCCACCTCCCAAGTTTGTGATCGATCGGTGCTTGTCCGGTGTCGATCTGACATCTAGAATCTGAGATATAAGTATCAACGAAATACTGTCAGCAGCCAGTGACGTCATATGAACTCTTAACCACCAGTGACGTCACGGCGACTGTCTGCCGCTCCGCCGTTTCTGTGGCCTGGCCGCTGGGGGCCGGCCGCTAGGTGGCATGAGATGCTGCCGCCAGCTGGCAGCACCTGTCAAGCGTGCGTGCCGGCCGACTGCGCAGGTGGCAGCACCTGCCCCGACTGGGCAATCGGCCGCCCATCTCCCCACCCCGCCCCCACCCAGCTGGCCGCCAGACCGTGGGAACGACTCGGCTCAGCGCTGCCGGCCGCTGGACGGGGAAACCCCGCCCCGCCGCCCGCCGCCCGACACACTGCCGCCGGGCCGGCCGGTGGAATTTTCCAGCCGTCTCTCCGTAACGGCGGTAGCCCGCTCATCTTCGCACGCGCATTCAGCGGCGGCTTGTCGATTTTTCGAGTGTCGGCTGCCGATCTCCCGAGAGCCGGCCACCTGTCAGCCGCCGCTCGGCTCTGTGTTAAGCATATGGTGACGGCGAATTTCTCCGGAATGGAGGGACCGCCATCGAGTTTGTCACGTGAATTCAGCCGCATTCCATGTCACGCGCAATGCTGAAGAGATATGTGTGCACGCAGCTATCTCGCAAGCCCTAACAGGAAAAGCTCGCTGCAAAAACTGAGCGTTTCAAAAAACCCGCAATCCTACTCAAATAGTATACTATACAAGATATTACTTGCTCGCTGTCGCTCACGTGATTGGCCATAAAATTTGGAATCGATTGGTGCTTATCCCGTGTTAATCGGACGTCTAGAAGCTTAGATATTCGCGAAAAACTTGCTGAACTTGCAAAAGTACTTGGTACTTGCTTGCTACTTGCCAAAGTACTCAGTACTTGCCAAAGTACTTGGTACTTGCTTGGTATTGGCATAAGTACTCGGTGTTTGCCAAAGTACCTGGTACTTGCTTGGTATTTGCAAAAGTACTTGGTACTTGCTTGGTACTTGTAAAAGTACTTGGTACTTGCTTGGTACTTGCAAAGATACTTTGTACTTGCTTAGTACTTGCAAAGGTACTTGGTACTTGCCTGGTACTTCGGGATAGTTTTCTACTTCGGGATAGTTCCGTGTTCGTCAGGTAGGAAAACTTGCCACTCTATTACAGGCTGCCCCCCCCCCAAGGTCCACCTCCCAAGTTTGTGATCGATCGGTGCTTGTCCGGTGTCGATCTGACATCTAGAATCTGAGATATAAGTATCAACGAAATACTGTCAGCCGCCAGTGACGTCATATGAACTCTTAGCCACCAGTGACGTCACGGCGACTGTCTGCCGCTCCGCCGTTTCTGTGGCCTGGCCGCTGGGGGCCGGCCGCTAGGTGGCATGAGATGCTGCCGCCAGCTGGCAGCACCTGTCAAGCGTGCGTGCCGGCCGACTGCGCAGGTGGCAGCACCTGCCCCGACTGGGCAATCGGCCGCCCATCTCCCCACCCCGCCCCCACCCAGCTGGCCGCCAGACCGTGGGAACGACTCGGCTCAGCGCTGCCGGCCGCTGGACGGGGAAACCCCGCCCCGCCGCCCGCCGCCCGACACACTGCCGCCGGGCCGGCCGGTGGAATTTTCCAGCCGTCTCTCCGGAACGGCGGTAGCCCGCTCATCTTCGCACGCGCATTCAGCGGCGGCTTGTCGATTTTTCGAGTGTCGGCTGCCGATCTCCCGAGAGCCGGCCACCTGTCAGCCGCCGCTCGGCTCTGTGTTAAGCATATGGGGACGGCGAATTTCTCCCGGAGGGAAGCACCTCGCTCACAAAAGCACGTGAATCAGCCGCATTCCTGTGAGGCGCGCAATGTTGAAGAGATATGTGTGCACGCAGCTATCTCTCAGGCCCTAAGAGAAAAAGCTCGCTGCGAAAACTGAGCGTTTCAAAAAACCCGCAATCCTACTCAAATGGTATATTATACAAGATATTACTTGCTCGCTGTCGCTCACGTGATTGGCCATAAAATTTGGAATTGATTGGTGCTTATACCGTGTTAATCGGACGTCTAGAAGCTTAGATATTCGCGAAAAACTTGCTGAACTTGCAAAAGTACTTGGTACTTGCTTGTTACTTGCCAAAGTACTCAGTACTTGCCAAAGTACTTGGTACTTGCTTGGTATTGGCATAAGTACTCGGTATTTGCCAAAGTACTTGGTACTTGCTTGGTATTTGCAAAAGTACTTGGTACTTGCTTGGTACTTGTAAAAGTACTTGGTACTTGCTTGGTACTTGCAAAGATACTTTGTACTTGCTTAGTACTTGCAAAGGGACTTGGTACTTGCCTGGTACTTCGGGATAGTTTTCTACTTCGGGATAGTTCCGTGTTCGTCAGGTAGGAAAACTTGCCACTCTATTACAGGCTGCCCCCCCCCCCCAAGGTCCACCTCCCAAGTTTGTGATCGATCGGTGCTTGTCCGGTGTCGATCTGACATCTAGAATCTGAGATATAAGTATCAACGAAATACTGTCAGCCGCCAGTGACGTCATATGAACTCTTAGCCACCAGTGACGTCACGGCGACTGTCTGCCGCTCCGCCGTTTCTGTGGCCTGGCCGCTGGGGGCCGGCCGCTAGGTGGCATGAGATGCTGCCGCCAGCTGGCAGCACCTGTCAAGCGTGCGTGCCGGCCGACTGCGCAGGTGGCAGCACCTGCCCCGACTGGGCAATCGGCCGCCCATCTCCCCACCCCGCCCCCACCCAGCTGGCCGCCAGACCGTGGGAACGACTCGGCTCAGCGCTGCCGGCCGATGGACGGGGAAACCCCGCCCCGCCGCCCGCCGCCCGCCACACTGCCGCCGGGCCGGCCGGTGGAATTTTCCAGCCGTCGGCCGGCCGCCGGCTGCCGAGATCTGCGGAACGGCGGTACCCACGCTCATCTTCGCACGCGCATTCAGCGGCGGCTTGTCGATTTTTCGAGTGTCGGCTGCCGATCTCCCGAGAGCCGGCCACCTGTCAGCCGCCGCTCGGCTCTGTGTTAAGCATATGGGGACGGCGAATTTCTCCCGGAGGGAAGCACCTCGCTCACAAAAGCACGTGAATCAGCCGCATTCCTGTGTGGCGCGCAATGCTGAAGAGATATGTGTGTACGCAGCTATCTCGCAAGCCCTAACAGGAAAAGCTCGCTGCAAAAACTGAGCGTTTCAAAAAACCCGCAATCCTACTCAAATGGTATATTATACAAGATATCTTGCGCTCGCTCCGCGTCGCTTTGGCAATCAAAGTATGAGGGAGAAAATTTGGGATCGATTGGTGTTCGTCCCGTGTTAATCGGACGTCTAGAAGCTTAGATATTCACGAAAAACTTGTTGATCTTGCCAAAGTACCTGCCAGCTTGCTGTATCACCTGCTACTTGGTAATGTACGACGTCTTTAGACGACCAAAGACTTTGCGAATTTATCTTGATCTCAGATAGTTTTGATTTGTCTCAATGAATTGTTTGCAATTTGGGTTATGCTTATTCCCAAACGGTATCTTGTTTCACCTACCTATCATTTCTCTGTTGCTTTTCGCGTCCTACCTATTAAGCGATTATACATACGTTGAGGGAGCCGGTGGGTGGTTATAATGCAATACCCTGCACGGTGAACAGCTTGCGAGTTTTACAGCGGTGCGATTGCTGGGGCTTATCGCTGACAGAAAAGGGTAAATAGAGTAAATACAGATGGCTGTGTTGGATCCCTTTGCTTTTGCCCAACATTCAGCGTTGGAATTGTGGCTTTACCGTCCCTCTTATAAAAGTTATCTAACTTTTTGTAGCTTCGTCAGGTTAGACACGACGCGCGTGACCTCTGGCGGCCGCTGGCGGAACTACCGCGCACGGCCCGCACACGGGCCTGGCGGCCGCCAGTGGAACTACTGCGCAGGTGGCAGCACCTGCCCGTGGAGAACCGGCTGGCAATCGGCCGCCCCACTCCCCACCCCGCCCCCACCCAGCTGGCCGCCAGACCGTGGGAACGACTCGGCTCAGCGCTGCCGGCCGCTGGATGGGGAAACCCCGCCCCGCCGCCCGCCGCACGACACACTGCCGCCGGGCCGGCCGGTGGAATTTTCCAGCCGTCGGCCGGTGATTTTTCTCCGGAATGGAGGGACCGCCATCGAGTTTGTCACGTGAATCAGCCGCATTCCTGTGTGGCGCGCAATGCTGAAGAGATATGTGTTTCCGCGGGTATCTCGCAGGCCCTAAGAGAAAAAGCTCGCTGCAAAAACTCAGCGCTTCAAAAAACCCGGAATCCTACTCAAATGGATAATTAAACAAGATATCTTGGCTCGCTACGCGTCGCGTTGGCCATAAAATGATTAAGGAGAAAATTTGGGACCGAGTGGTGTTTGTCCCGTGTTGATCGGACGTCTAGAAGCTTAGATATTCGCGAAAAACTTGTTGAACTTTCAGCTTGCTGTATCACCTGCTACTTGGTAATGTACTGAAAACTTGCTAATGTACTGAAAACCTGCCAAAGGTATTTACTTGCCTAAATACCGCAAAGAACTTGTTCTAAAATACTTGGTATTTACTTGCCTAAATACCGCAAAGAACTTGTTCCTTTCCGACGTTTAAAATCAGACGTCTTTAGACAATGAAAGACTTTGCGAATTTGCCTTGGCCTCAGATCGTTTTGATTTGTTTTCAATGAATTATTTGCAATTTGAGTGGTGCTTAATTCCGAATCGTATTTTGTTTCACCTACCTATCATTTATTACTTGCTTTTCGCGTCCTACCTAATAAGCGATTACCCATGCGTTAAGAGAGCCGGTGGGTGGTTATAATGCAATACCTTGCACGGTGAACAGCTTGCGAGTTTCGCAGCGGTGCGATTGCTGGGGCTTATTGCTGACTGAAAAGGGTAAATACAGTAAATACAGATGGCTGTGTTGGATCCCTTTGCTTTTGCCCAACATTCAGCGTTGGAATTGTGGCTTTACCTTCCCTCTTATTAAAGTTATCTAACTTTTTGTAGCTTCGTCAGGTTAGACACGACGCGCGCGGCGGTATCCATCTGGCGGCCGCTGGCGGAACTACCGCGCACGGCCCGCACACGGGCCTGGCGGCCGCCAGTGGAACTACTGCGCAGGTGGCAGCACCTGCCCGTGGAGAAGCGGCTGGCAATCGGCCGCCCCAGCCCCACCCCGCCCCCACCCAGCTGGCCGCCAGACCGTGGGAACGACTCGGCTCAGCACTGCCGCACGCGCATTCAGCGGCGGGTTGTCGATTTTTCGAGTGTCGGCTGCCGATCTCCCGAGAGCCGGCCACCTGTCAGCCGCCGCTCGGCTCTGTGTTAAGCATATGGGAACGGCGAATTTCTCCCGGAGGGAAGCACCTCGCTCACAATCGCACGTGAATTCAGCCGCATTCCATGTCACGCGCAATGTTGAAGAGATATGTGTTTCCGCGGGTATCTCGCAAGCCCTAACAGGAAAAGCTCGCTGCAAAAACTGAGCGTTTCAAAAAACCCGCAATCCTACTCAAATAGTATACTATACAAGATATTACTTGCTCGCTGTCGCTCACGTGATTGGCCATAAAATTTGGAATCGATTGGTGCTTATCCCGTGTTAATCGGACGTCTAGAAGCTTAGATATTCGCGAAAAACTTGCTGAACTTGCAAAAGTACTTGGTACTTGCTTGTTACTTGCCAAAGTACTCAGTACTTGCCAAAGTACTTGGTACTTGCTTGGTATTGGCATAAGTACTCGGTGTTTGCCAAAGTACCTGGTACTTGCTTGGTATTTGCAAAAGTACTTGGTACTTGCTTGGTACTTGTAAAAGTACTTGGTACTTGCTTGGTACTTGCAAAGATACTTTGTACTTGCTTAGTACTTGCAAAGGTACTTGGTACTTGCCTGGTACTTCGGGATAGTTTTCTACTTCGGGATAGTTCCGTGTTCGTCAGGTAGGAAAACTTGCCACTCTATTACAGGCTGCCCCCCCCCCCAAGGTCCACCTCCCAAGTTTGTGATCGATCGGTGCTTGTCCGGTGTCGATCTGACATCTAGAATCTGAGATATAAGTATCAACGAAATACTGTCAGCCGCCAGTGACGTCATATGAACTCTTAGCCACCAGTGACGTCACGGCGACTGTCTGCCGCTCCGCCGTTTCTGTGGCCTGGCCGCTGGGGGCCGGCCGCTAGGTGGCATGAGATGCTGCCGCCAGCTGGCAGCACCTGTCAAGCGTGCGTGCCGGCCGACTGCGCAGGTGGCAGCACCTGCCCCGACTGGGCAATCGGCCGCCCATCTCCCCACCCCGCCCCCACCCAGCTGGCCGCCAGACCGTGGGAACGACTCGGCTCAGCGCTGCCGGCCGCTGGACGGGGAAACCCCGCCCCGCCGCCCGCCGCCCGACACACTGCCGCCGGGCCGGCCGGTGGAATTTTCCAGCCGTCTCTCCGGAACGGCGGTAGCCCGCTCATCTTCGCACGCGCATTCAGCGGCGGCTTGTCGATTTTTCGAGTGTCGGCTGCCGATCTCCCGAGAGCCGGCCACCTGTCAGCCGCCGCTCGGCTCTGTGTTAAGCATATGGGGACGGTGAATTTCTCCCGGAGGGAAGCACCTCGCTCACAAAAGCACGTGAATCAGCCGCATTCCTGTGAGGCGCGCAATGTTGAAGAGATATGTGTGCACGCAGCTATCTCGCAGGCCCTAAGAGAAAAAGCTCGCTGCGAAAACTGAGCGTTTCAAAAAACCCGCAATCCTACTCAAATGGTATATTATACAAGATATCTTGCGCTCGCTCCGCGTCGCTTTGGCAATCAAAGTATGAGGGAGAAAATTTGGGATCGATTGGTGTTCGTCCCGTGTTAATCGGACGTCTAGAAGCTTAGATATTCACGAAAAACTTGTTGATCTTGCCAAAGTACCTGCCAGCTTGCTGTATCACCTGCTACTTGGTAATGTACGACGTCTTTAGACGACCAAAGACTTTGCGAATTTATCTTGATCTCAGATAGTTTTGATTTGTCTCAATGAATTGTTTGCAATTTGGGTTATGCTTATTCCCAAACCGTATCTTGTTTCACCTACCTATCATTTCTCTGTTGCTTTTCGCGTCCTACCTATTAACCCTATTAGTGGCAGGCTCCTGGCTACCCCATATTAGTGGCAGGGGGGGCTGTTTACGACCCCCCCTCGATATCTCGAGATCTAACGGGCCGATTTTCAAAATTCAAACGGCATTCGATTTTGCTCAACGAAATCTACATTTCTAAAAAAAATAAAATTAAAAAATGTCAATAGGGGGGGTAGAGGGGGGTAAAAAAGGGCAAATTGCAGATACATTTTAGACTGTTTATCACGGCCAGGTTTCTGAACCAATCTTAACGCAACTTTTGCCGATCGATAGAGAATGAACCAGGAATTCACATGGATCCTAAAAATATGCATTTTCAAAAATCATAGGCGGATACAGATCTTTGACATTGGGGGTACACAAAAAGTATAGTAAATAAGGTTTTTGTTGGTACTGTTTCTAAAAAGGGTGGCAATGGTCTTGTTATGTTACAATTTTCTTATGAGAGAACGACTAAAATTGTATTGGTCATGCATAGGCGGTGTCAGGGCACCTATGTTGGGAGGTAAAAAATAACCCCCCTTTTTGGACGCCTGGATCCGCCTATTATAGCAAAAACGTGTCAAAAGAGGATGCACAATAACTTTGTATATGTTATCACATGATACCTTTCATTCACTGTTCGTAAAACTGGTGCAGCATCGTGATCTTCGCCCAAATGACTCGCTTCACGAATAGGACCCCCCAATTCCCAGTGCTCTGGAGCCGCCCCTGGTAAAGTTATGAACTTGAAATTTTCAGGGAATGTGCCCAATTTAGTTTTAGGAAAAGTCAGAAAATTTCAGCATCGTAGCTTCAGCGGTTTCGGAGATATTCCCGAAAAACCTGAGGGGTGGATAAAAACAACCCCCCCCTGCCACTAATAGGGTTAAGCGATTATACATACGTTGAGGGAGCCGGTGGGTGGTTATGATGCAATACCCTGCACGGTGAACAGCTTGCGAGTTTTACAGCGGTGCGATTGCTGGGGCTTATCGCTGACAGAAAAGGGTAAATAGAGTAAATACAGATGGCTGTGTTGGATCCCTTTGCTTTTGCCCAACATTCAGCGTTGGAATTGTGGCTTTACCGTCCCTCTTATAAAAGTTATCTAACTTTTTGTAGCTTCGTCAGGTTAGACACGACGCGCGTGACCTCTGGCGGCCGCTGGCGGAACTACCGCGCACGGCCCGCACACGGGCCTGGCGGCCGCCAGTGGAACTACTGCGCAGGTGGCAGCACCTGCCCGTGGAGAACCGGCTGGCAATCGGCCGCCCCACTCCCCACCCCGCCCCCACCCAGCTGGCCGCCAGACCGTGGGAACGACTCGGCTCAGCGCTGCCGGCCGCTGGATGGGGAAACCCCGCCCCGCCGCCCGCCGCACGACACACTGCCGCCGGGCCGGCCGGTGGAATTTTCCAGCCGTCGGCCGGTGATTTTTCTCCGGAATGGAGGGACCGCCATCGAGTTTGTCACGTGAATCAGCCGCATTCCTGTGTGGCGCGCAATGCTGAAGAGATATGTGTTTCCGCGGGTATCTCGCAGGCCCTAAGAGAAAAAGCTCGCTGCAAAAACTCAGCGCTTCAAAAAACCCGGAATCCTACTCAAATGGATAATTAAACAAGATATCTTGGCTCGCTACGCGTCGCGTTGGCCATAAAATGATTAAGGAGAAAATTTGGGACCGATTGGTGTTTGTTCCGTGTTGATCGGACGTCTAGAAGCTTAGATATTCGCGAAAAACTTGTTGAACTTGCCAAAATACCTGCCAGCTTGCTGTATCACCTGCTACTTGGTAATGTACTGAAAACTTGCTAATGTACTGAAAGCCTGCCAAAGGTATTTACTTGCCTAAATACCGCAAAGAACTTGTTCTAAAATACTTGGTATTTACTTGCCTAAATACCGCAAAAAAACTTGTTCCTTTCCGACGTATTTAAATCAGACGTCTTTAGACAACCAAGGACTTTGCGAATTTGCCTTGGTCTCAGATCGTTTTGTTTTGTTTTCAATTAATTGTTTGCAATTTGAGTTATGCTTAATTCCAATTCGTATTTTGTTTCACCTACCTATCATTTCTCACTTGCTTTTTGCGTCCTACCTATTAAGCGATTACACATACGTTAAGAAAGCCGGTGGGTGGTTATAATGCAATACCTTGCACGGTGAACAGCTTGCGAGTTTTGCACCGGTGCGATTTCTGGCGCTTATCGCTGACTGAAAAGGGTAAATACAGTAAATACAGATGGTTGTGTTGGAACCCTTTGTTTTTGCCCAACATTCAGCGCTGGAATTGTGGCTTTATCGTCTCTCTTATTAAAGTTATTTAACTTTTTGTAGATTCGTCAGGTTTGAAGCGACGCGCGGGGCGATATGCCTCTGGCGGCCGCACGCGGAACTACCGCGCACGGCGGCTCTGGCCGGACGACTGCACAGGTGGCAGCACCTGCCCACATTGCACACCGCCGCCGGGCCGGCCGGTGGAATTTTCCAGCCGTCGGCCGGCCGGTGGCAGGCGAATTTCTCCCGGAGGGAAGCACCTCGCTCACAAAAGCACGTGAATCAGCCGCATTCCTGTGTGGCGCGCAATGCTGAAGAGATATGTGTTTCCGCGGGTATCTCGCAAGCCCTAACAGGAAAAGCTCGCTGCAAAAACTGAGCACTTCAAATAACGCCAAATCCTACTCAAATGGATAATTAAACAAGATATCTTGCGCTCGCTCCGCGTCGCTTTGGCCATAAAAAGATTAAGGAACAAATTTGGGATCGAATGGTGTTTTTCCGGTGACGATCGGACGTCTAGAAGCTTCGATATTGGCGAAAAACTTGCTGAATTTGCAAAAGTACTTGGTACTTGCTTGGTACTTGCCAAAGTACTCGGTACTTGCCAAAGTACTTGGTACTTGCTTGGTATTTGCATAAGTACTCGGTATTTGCCAAAGTACTTGGTACTTGCTTGGTATTTGCATAAGTACTTGGTACTTGCTTGGTACTTGTAAAAGTACTTGGTACTTGCTTGGTACTTGCGAAAGTACTTGGTACTTGCACTCACCCCCCCGTTCCCCCGACTCTACTCCCACCCCTACCCCCTCGGGATAATTCCGGGTTCGTCGGGTAGGAAAACTTGCCACTCTACTCCCCCCCCCCCCGAGCCATTTGGTATCGATCGGTGTTTGTCCCGTGTCAATCGGTCGTCAATAAGCCGAGATATGCACGGCGAATTATTTCAATCGGCGCCGATCAGAATCTTCAGAACGGAGGGACCCACACTCATTTCTGGCCGTATCTCACTTTTCCGAGATCTACTTCAAACTACGTATTTAAAACTACATATTCTACAGCCGAATCTTCAAACTGGGGGTACCTCACTCACAATCGCACGTGAATCAGCCACATTCCTGTGTCCTTCGCAATGCTGAAGAGATATGTCTGCACGCAGATATCTCGCAATCTTGGCTCGCTACGCGTCGCGTTGGCCATAAAATAATTAAGGAGAAAATTTGGGACCGATTGGTGTTTGTCCCGTGTTGATCGGACGTCTAGAAGCTTAGATATTCGCGAAAAACTTGTTGAACTTGCCAAAATACCTGCCAGCTTGCTGTATCACCTGCTACTTGGTAATGTACTGAAAACTTGCTAATGTACTGAAAGCCTGCCAAAGGTATTTACTTGCCTAAATACCGCAAAGAACTTGTTCTAAAATACTTGGTATTTACTTGCCAAAATACCGCAAAAAACTTGTTCCTTTCCGACGTTTAAATCAGACGTCTTTAGACGACTAAAGACTTTGCGAATTTGCCTTGGTCTCAGATCGTTTTGATTTGTTTTCAATGAAATGTTTGCAATTTGAGTTATGTTTAATTCCAATTCGTATTTTGTTTCACCTACCTACCATTTCTCACTTGCTTTTTGCGTCCTACCTATTAAGCGATTACACATACGTTGAGAGAGCCGGTGGGTGGTTATAATGCAATACCTTGGACGGTGAACAGCTTGCGAGTTTTGCACCGGTGCGATTTCTGGGGCTTATCGCTGACTGAAAAGGGTAAATACAGTAAATACAGATGGTTGTGTTGGATCCCTTTGCTTTTGTCCAACATTCAGCGTTGGAATTGTGGCTTTATCGTCTCTCTTATTAAAGTTATTTAACTTTTTGTAGATTCGTCAGGTTTGAAGCGACGCGCGGGGCGATATGCCTCTGGCGGCCGCACGCGGAACTACCGCGCACGGCGGCTCTGGCCGGACGACTGCAAAGGTGGCAGCACCTGCCCACATTGCACACCGCCGCCGGGCCGGCCGGTGGAATTTTCCAGCCGTCGGCCGGCCGGTGGCCGGCGAATTTCTCCCGGAGGGAAGCACCTCGCTCACAAAAGCACGTGAATCAGCCGCATTCCTGTGTGGCGCGCAATGCTGAAGAGATATGTCTGCACGCAGCTATCTCGCAAGCCCTAAGAGAAAAAGCTCGCTGCAAAAACTCAGCGCTTCAAAAAACCCGCAATCCTACTCAAATGGATAATTAAACAAGATATTACTTGCTCGCTGTCGCTCACGTGATTGGCCATAAAATTTGGAATCGATTGGTGCTTATCCCGTGTTAATCGGACGTCTAGAAGCTTAGATATTCGCGAAAAACTTGCTGAACTTGCAAAAGTACTTGGTACTTGCTTGTTACTTGCCAAAGTACTCAGTACTTGCCAAAGTACTTGGTACTTGCTTGGTATTGGCATAAGTACTCGGTATTTGCCAAAGTACTTGGTACTTGCTTGGTATTTGCAAAAGTACTTGGTACTTGCTTGTACCTTGTAAAAGTACTTGGTACTTGCTTGGTACTTGCAAAGATACTTTGTACTTGCTTAGTACTTGCAAAGGTACTTGGTACTTGCCTGGTACTTCGGGATAGTTTTCTACTTCGGGATAGTTCCGTGTTCGTCAGGTAGGAAAACTTGCCACTCTATTACAGGCTGCCCCCCCCCCCCAAGGTCCACCTCCCAAGTTTGTGATCGATCGGTGCTTGTCCGGTGTCGATCTGACATCTAGAATCTGAGATATAAGTATCAACGAAATACTGTCAGCAGCCAGTGACGTCATATGAACTCTTAACCACCAGTGACGTCACGGCGACTGTCTGCCGCTCCGCCGTTTCTGTGGCCTGGCCGCTGGGGGCCGGCCGCTAGGTGGCATGAGATGCTGCCGCCAGCTGGCAGCACCTGTCAAGCGTGCGTGCCGGCCGACTGCGCAGGTGGCAGCACCTGCCCCGACTGGGCAATCGGCCGCCCATCTCCCCACCCCGCCCCCACCCAGCTGGCCGCCAGACCGTGGGAACGACTCGGCTCAGCGCTGCCGGCCGCTGGACGGGGAAACCCCGCCCCGCCGCCCGCCGCCCGACACACTGCCGCCGGGCCGGCCGGTGGAATTTTCCAGCCGTCTCTCCGTAACGGCGGTAGCCCGCTCATCTTCGCACGCGCATTCAGCGGCGGCTTGTCGATTTTTCGAGTGTCGGCTGCCGATCTCCCGAGAGCCGGCCACCTGTCAGCCGCCGCTCGGCTCTGTGTTAAGCATATGGTGACGGCGAATTTCTCCGGAATGGAGGGACCGCCATCGAGTTTGTCACGTGAATTCAGCCGCATTCCATGTCACGCGCAATGCTGAAGAGATATGTGTGCACGCAGCTATCTCGCAAGCCCTAACAGGAAAAGCTCGCTGCAAAAACTGAGCGTTTCAAAAAACCCGCAATCCTACTCAAATAGTATACTATACAAGATATCTTGCGCTCGCTCCGCGTCGCTTTGGCCATAAAAAGATTCGGGAGAAAATTTGGGATCGAATGGTGTTTTTCCGGTGACGATCGGACGTCTAGAAGCTTAGATATTCACGAAAAACTTGTTGAACTTGCCAAAGTACCTGCCAGCTTGCTGTATCACCTGCTACTTGGTAATGTACTGAAAACTTGCTAATGTACTGAAAACCTGCCAAAGTACTTGGTATTTACTTGCCTAAATACCGCAAAGAACTTGTTCCTTTCCGACGTTTAAATCAGATGTCTTTAGACGACCAAAGACTTCGCGAATTTGTCTTGGTCCCAGATAATTTGGATTTCTTTTAATGAATTGTTTGCAATTTGAATTATGCTTATTCCCAATCCGTAATTAGTTTCACCTACCTATCACTTCTCTCTTGCTATTCGCGTCCTACCTATTGAGCGATAACACATACGTTGAAAGAGCCGGTGGGTGGTTATAATGCAATACCCTGCACGGTGAACAGCTTGCGAGTTTTACAGCGGTGCGATTGCTGGGGCTTATCGCTGACAGGAAAGGGTAAATACAGTAAATACAGATGGCTGTGTTGGATCCCTTTGCTTTTGCCCAACATTCAGCGTTGGAATTGTGGCTTTACCGTCCCTCTTATAAAAGTTATCTAACTTTTTGTAGCTTCGTCAGGTTAGACACGACGCGCGTGACCTCTGGCGGCCGCTGGCGGAACTACCGCGCACGGCCCGCACACGGGCCTGGCGGCCGCCAGTGGAACTACTGCGCAGGTGGCAGCACCTGCCCGTGGAGAACCGGCTGGCAATCGGCCGCCCCACTCCCCACCCCGCCCCCACACAGCTGGCCGCCAGACCGTGGGAACGACTCGGCTCAGCGCTGCCGGCCGCTGGATGGGGAAACCCCGCCCCGCCGCCCGCCGCACGACACACTGCCGCCGGGCCGGCCGGTGGAATTTTCCAGCCGTCGGCCGGTGATTTTTCTCCGGAATGGAGGGACCGCCATCGAGTTTGTCACGTGAATCAGCCGCATTCCTGTGTGGCGCGCAATGCTGAAGAGATATGTGTTTCCGCGGGTATCTCGCAGGCCCTAAGAGAAAAAGCTCGCTGCAAAAACTCAGCGCTTCAAAAAACCCGCAATCCTACTCAAATGGATAATTAAACAAGATATCTTGCGCTCGCTCCGCGTCGCTTTGGCAATCAAAGTATGAGGGAGAAAATTTAGGATCGATTGGTGTTCGGCCCGTGTTAATCGGACGTCTAGAGGCTTAGATATTCACGAAAAACTTGTTGAACTTGCCAAAGTACCTGCCAGCTTGCTGTATCACCTGCTACTTGGTAATGTACTGAAAACTTGCTAATGTACTGAAAACCTGCCAAAGTACTTGGTATTTACTTGCCTAAATACCGCAAAGAACTTGTTCCTTTCCGACGTTTAAATCAGACGTCTTTAGACGACCAAAGACTTATAGAATTTGCCTTGGTCTCGGATCGTTTTGATTTGTTTTCGATGAATTGTTTGCATTTTGAGTTTTGTTTATTTCTAATTCGTATTTTGTTTCACCAAGCTTAATTCTAATCCGTATTTAGTTTCACCTACCTATCACTTCTCACTTCCTTTTCGCGTCCTACCTATTAAGCAATTACACATACGTTGAAAGGGCCGGTGGGTGGTTATTATG
The DNA here is from genome assembly GCF_019059575.1 of Amphibalanus amphitrite. NCBI lineage: Eukaryota > Metazoa > Arthropoda > Thecostraca > Balanomorpha > Balanidae > Amphibalanus > Amphibalanus amphitrite. The sequence continues at coordinate 63,591 of NW_024882710.1, read as the reverse complement.
GAATACCCTGCACGGTGAACAGCTTGCGAGTTTTACAGCGGTGCGATTGCTGGGGCTTATCGCTGACTGAAAAGGGTAAATACAGTAAACACAGATGGCTGTGTTGGATCCCTTTGCTTTTGTCCAACATTCAGCGTTGGAATTGTGGCTTTACCGTCCCTCTTATTAAAGTTATCTAACTTTTTGTAGCTTCGTCAGGTTAGACACGACGCGCGTGGCGATGTCCATCTGGCGGCCGCTGGCGGAACTACCGCGCACGGCCCGCACACGGGCCTGGCGGCCGCCAGTGGAACTACTGCGCAGGTGGCAGCACCTGCCCATGGAGAAGCGGCTGGCAATCGGCCGCCCCACTCCCCACCCCGCCCCCACCCAGCTGGCCGCCAGACCGTGGGAACGACTCGGCTCAGCGCTGCCGGCCGATGGACGGGGAAACCCCGCCCCGCCGCCCGCCGCCCGACACACTGCCGCCGGGCCGGCCGGTGGAATTTTCCAGCCGTCGGCCGGCCGCCGGCTGCCGAGATCTGCGGAACGGCGGTACCCACGCTCATCTTCGCACGCGCATTCAGCGGCGGCTTGTCGATTTTTCGAGTGTCGGCTGCCGATCTTCCGAGAGCCGGCCACCTGTCAGCCGCCGCTCGGCTCTGTGTTAAGCATATGGTGACGGCGAATTTCTCCGGAATGGAGGGACCGCCATCGAGTTTGTCACGTGAATTCAGCCGCATTCCATGTCACGCGCAATGCTGAAGAGATATGTGTGCACGCAGATATCTCGTAAGCCCTAAGAGAAAAAGCTCGCTGCGAAAACTGAGCGTTTCAAAAAAGCCGCAATCCTACTCAAATGGTATATTAAACAAGATATTACTTGCTCGCTGTCGCTCACGTGATTGGCCATAAAATTTGGAATCGATTGGTGCTTATCCCGTGTTAATCGGACGTCTAGAAGCTTAGATATTCGCGAAAAACTTGCTGAACTTGCAAAAGTACTTGGTACTTGCTTGTTACTTGCCAAAGTACTCAGTACTTGCCAAAGTACTTGGTACTTGCTTGGTATTGGCATGAGTACTCGGTATTTGCCAAAGTACTTGGTACTTGCTTGGTATTTGCAAAAGTACTTGGTACTTGCTTGGTACTTGTAAAAGTACTTGATACTTGCTTGGTACTTGCAAAGATACTTTGTACTTGCTTAGTACTTGCAAAGGTACTTGGTACTTGCCTGGTACTTCGGGATAGTTTTCTACTTCGGGATAGTTCCGTGTTCGTCAGGTAGGAAAACTTGCCACTCTATTACAGGCTGCCCCCCCCCCCCCAAGGTCCACCTCCCAAGTTTGTGATCGATCGGTGCTTGTCCGGTGTCGATCTGACATCTAGAATCTGAGATATAAGTATCAACGAAATACTGTCAGCCGCCAGTGACGTCATATGAACTCTTAGGCACCAGTGACGTCACGGCGACTGTCTGCCGCTCCGCCGTTTCTGTGGCCTGGCCGCTGGGGGCCGGCCGCTAGGTGGCATGAGATGCTGCCGCCAGCTGGCAGCACCTGTCAAGCGTGCGTGCCGGCCGACTGCGCAGGTGGCAGCACCTGCCCCGACTGGGCAATCGGCCGCCCATCTCCCCACCCCGCCCCCACCCAGCTGGCCGCCAGACCGTGGGAACGACTCGGCTCAGCGCTGCCGGCCGCTGGACGGGGAAACCCCGCCCCGCCGCCCGCCGCCCGACACACTGCCGCCGGGCCGGCCGGTGGAATTTTCCAGCCGTCTCTCCGGAACGGCGGTACCCCGCTCATCTTCGCACGCGCATTCAGCGGCGGCTTGTCGATTTTTCGAGTGTCGGCTGCCGATCTCCCGAGAGCCGGCCACCTGTCAGCCGCCGCTCGGCTCTGTGTTAAGCATATGGGGACGGCGAATTTCTCCCGGAGGGAAGCACCTCGCTCACAAAAGCACGTGAATCAGCCGCATTCCTGGTCATCGTCTAATGCTTAAGAGATATGTGTTTCCGCGGGTATCTCGCAGGCCCTAACAGGAAAAGCTCGCTGCAAAAACTGAGCACTTCAAATAACGCCAAATCCTAGTCAAATAGTATACTATACAAGATATCTTGCGCTCGCTCCGCGTCGCTTTGGCCATAAAAAGATGAAGGAGAAAATTTGGGATCGAATGGTGTTTTTCCGGTGACGATCGGACGTCTAGAAGCTTCGATATTGGCGAAAAACTTGCTGAACTTGCAAAAGTACTCGGTACTTGCCAAAGTACTTGGTACTGGCTTGGTATTTGCATAAGTACTCGGTATTTGCCAAAGTACTTGGTACTTGCTTGGTATTTGCATAAGTACTTGGTACTTGCTTGGTAAGAGTACTTGGTACTTGCTTGGTACTTGCGAAAGTACTTGGTACTTGCTTGGTACTTGTACTCGCCCCCCCGTTCCCCCGACTCTACTCCCACCCCTACCCCCTCGGGATAATTCCGGGTTCGTCGGGTAGGAAAACTTGCCACTCTATCCCCCCCCCCGAGCCATTTGGTATCGATCGGTGTTTGTCCCGTGTCAATCGGTCGTCAATAAGCCGAGATATGCACGGCGAATTATTTCAATCGGCGCCGTTCAGAATCTTCAGGACGGAGGTACCCACACTCATTCCTGGCCGTATCTCACTTTTCCGAGATCTACGTCAAACTACGTATTTAAAACTACATATTCTACAGCCGAATCTTCCAACTGGGGGTACCTCACTCACAATCGCACGTGAATTCAGCCGCATTCCATGTCACGCGCAATGCTGAAGAGATATGTGTGCACGCAGATATCTCGCAAGCCCTAAGAGAAAAAGCTCGCTGCAAAAACTCAGCGCTTCAAAAAACCCGCAATCCTACTCAAATGGTATATTAAACAAGATATTACTTGCTCGCTGTCGCTCACGTGATTGGCCATAAAATTTGGAATCGATTGGTGCTTATCCCGTGTTAATCGGACGTCTAGAAGCTTAGATATTCGCGAAAAACTTGTTGAACTTTCCAGAATACCTGCCTGCTTGCTGTTTGAACTTGCCAGAATACCTGCCAGCTTGCTGTATCACCTGCTACTTGGTAGTGTAGGTACTGAAAACTTGCTAATGTACTGAAAACCTGCCAAAGTACTTGGTATTTACTTGCCTAAATACCACAAAGAACTTGCTCTAAAATACTTGGTATTTACTTGCCTAAATACCGCAAAAACTTGTAACTTTATGACGTTTAAATCAGACGACGATCAACAACTTGGTGTGAGAAGATCGCTTTGTTAAATTAGCAATGATTTGCTTACAATTTGAGCTAAGATTCCTACCTAATTGAAATGCGTTTCACCTACCTGCCTATTATTCCCCTCTTACTTTACGCGTCCTACCTAGCTTGCGGTTATACTTGTCGTGAGCCGGTGGATGGTTATAATGGAATACCCTGCACGGTGAACAGCTTGCGAGTTTTACAGCGGTGCGATTGCTGGGGCTTATTGCTGACTGAACAGGGTAAATACAGTAAATACAGATGGCTGTGTTGGATCCCTTTGCTTTTGCCCAACATTCAGCGTTGGAATTATGGCTTTACCGTCCCTCTTATTAAAGTTATCTAACTTTTTGTAGCTTCGTTAGGTTAGACGCGACGCGCGTGGCGATATCCATCTGGCGGCCGCTTGCGGAACTACCGCGCACGGCCCGCTTGCCGCACCGGCCTGGCGGCCGCCAGTGGAACTACTGCGCAGGTGGCAGCACCTGCCCGTGGAGAAGCGGCTGGCAATCGGCCGCCCCACTCCCCACCCCGCCCCCACCCAGCTGGCCGCCAGACCGTGGGAACGACTCGGCTCAGCGCTGCCGGCCGCTGGACGGGGAAACCCCGCCCCGCCGCCCGCCGCCCGACACACTGCCGCCGGGCCGGCCGGTGGAATTTTCCAGCCGTCTCTCCGGAACGGCGGTACCCCGCTCATCTTCGCGCGCGCATTCAGCGGCGGCTTGTCGATTTTTCGAGTGTCGGCTGCCGATCTCCCGAGAGCCGGCCACCTGTCAGCCGCCGCTCGGCTCTGTGTTAAGCATATGGGGACGGCGAATTTCTCCCGGAGGGAAGCACCTCGCTCACAAAAGCACGTGAATCAGCCGCATTCCTGTGAGGCGCGCAATGTTGAAGAGATATGTGTGCACGCAGCTATCTCGCAGGCCCTAAGAGAAAAAGCTCGCTGCAAAAACTGAGCGTTTCAAAAAAACCGCAATCCTACTCAAATGGTATATTATACAAGATATCTTGCGCTCGCTCCGCGTCGCTTTGGCCATAAAAAGATTCGGGAGAAAATTTGGGACCGATTGGTGTTCGTCCCGTGTTGATCGGACGTCTAGAAGCTTAGATATTCGCGAAAAACTTGTTGAACTTGCCAGAATACCTGCCAGCTTGCTGTTTGAACTTGCCAGAATACCTGCCAGCTTGCTGTATCACCTGCTACTTGGTAGTGTAGGTACTGAAAACTTGCTAATGTACTGAAAACCTGCCAAAATACTTGGTATTTACTTGCCTAAATACCGCGAAAATCTTGTAACTTTTTGACGTTTAAATTAGACAACGATCAATAATTTGGTGGCAGATCGCTTTGTTGAATTAGCAACGATTTGCTGACAATTTGAGCTAGGATGGCTACTTATTTGCAATGCGTTTCACCTACCTGCCTATTACTCCCACGCGTCCTACCTATCTTGCGGTTATACCCGTCGTGAGCCGGTGGATGGTTATAATCGAATACCCTGCACGGTGAACAGCTTGCGAGTTTTACAGCGGTGCGATTGCTGGGGCTTATTGCTGACTGAACAGGGTAAATACAGTAAATACAGATGGCTGTGTTGGATCCCTTTTCTTTTGCCCAACATTCAGCGTTGGAATTGTGGCTTTACCGTCCCTCTTATAAAAGTTATCTAACTTTTTGTAGCTTCGTTAGGTTAGACGCGACGCGCGTGGCGATATCCATCTGGCGGCCGCTGGCGGAACTACCGCGCACGGCCCGCTTGCCGCACGGGCCTGGCGGCCGCCAGTGGAACTACTGCGCAGGTGGCAGCACCTGCCCGTGGAGAAGCGGCTGGCAATCGGCCGCCCCACTCCCCACCCCGCCCCCACCCAGCTGGCCGCCAGACCGTGGGAACGACTCGGCTCAGCGCTGCCGGCCGCTGGACGGGGAAACCCCGCCCCGCCGCCCGCCGCCCGACACACTGCCGCCGGGCCGGCCGGTGGAATTTTCCAGCCGTCTCTCCGGAACGGCGGTAGCCCGCTCATCTTCGCACGCGCATTCAGCGGCGGCTTGTCGATTTTTCGAGTGTCGGCTGCCGATCTCCCGAGAGCCGGCCACCTGTCAGCCGCCGCTCGGCTCTGTGTTAAGCATATGGTGACGGCGAATTTCTTCAGCGTTGGAATTGTGGCTTTACCGTCCCTCTTATAAAAGTTATCTAACTTTTTGTAGCTTCGTTAGGTTAGACGCGACGCGCGTGGCGATATCCATCTGGCGGCCGCTGGCGGAACTACCGCGCACGGCCCGCTTGCCGCACGGGCCTGGCGGCCGCCAGTGCAACTACTGCGCAGGTGGCAGCACCTGCCCGTGGAGAAGCGGCTGGCAATCGGCCGCCCCACTCCCCACCCCGCCCCCACCCAGCTGGCCGCCAGACCGTGGGAACGACTCGGCTCAGCGCTGCCGGCCGCTGGACGGGGAAACCCCGCCCCGCCGCCCGCCGCCCGACACACTGCCGCCGGGCCGGCCGGTGGAATTTTCCAGCCGTCTCTCCGGAACGGCGGTAGCCCGCTCATCTTCGCACGCGCATTCAGCGGCGGCTTGTCGATTTTTCGAGTGTCGGCTGCCGATCTCCCGAGAGCCGGCCACCTGTCAGCCGCCGCTCGGCTCTGTGTTAAGCATATGGGGACGGCGAATTTCTCCCGGAGGGAAGCACCTCGCTCACAAAAGCACGTGAATCAGCCGCATTCCTGTGAGGCGCGCAATGTTGAAGAGATATGTGTGCACGCAGCTATCTCGCAGGCCCTAAGAGAAAAAGCTCGCTGCAAAAACTGAGCGTTTCAAAAAAACCGCAATCCTACTCAAATGGTATATTATACAAGATATCTTGCGCTCGCTCCGCGTCGCTTTGGCCATAAAAAGATTCGGGAGAAAATTTGGGACCGATTGGTGTTCGTCCCGTGTTGATCGGACGTCTAGAAGCTTAGATATTCGCGAAAAACTTGTTGAACTTGCCAGAATACCTGCCAGCTTGCTGTTTGAACTTGCCAGAATACCTGCCAGCTTGCTGTATCACCTGCTACTTGGTAGTGTAGGTACTGAAAACTTGCTAATGTACTGAAAACCTGCCAAAATACTTGGTATTTACTTGCCTAAATACCGCGAAAATCTTGTAACTTTTTGACGTTTAAATTAGACAACGATCAATAATTTGGTGGCAGATCGCTTTGTTGAATTAGCAACGATTTGCTGACAATTTGAGCTAGGATGGCTACTTATTTGCAATGCGTTTCACCTACCTGCCTATTACTCCCACGCGTCCTACCTATCTTGCGGTTATACCCGTCGTGAGCCGGTGGATGGTTATAATCGAATACCCTGCACGGTGAACAGCTTGCGAGTTTTACAGCGGTGCGATTGCTGGGGCTTATTGCTGACTGAACAGGGTAAATACAGTAAATACAGATGGCTGTGTTGGATCCCTTTTCTTTTGCCCAACATTCAGCGTTGGAATTGTGGCTTTACCGTCCCTCTTATAAAAGTTATCTAACTTTTTGTAGCTTCGTTAGGTTAGACGCGACGCGCGTGGCGATATCCATCTGGCGGCCGCTGGCGGAACTACCGCGCACGGCCCGCTTGCCGCACGGGCCTGGCGGCCGCCAGTGGAACTACTGCGCAGGTGGCAGCACCTGCCCGTGGAGAAGCGGCTGGCAATCGGCCGCCCCACTCCCCACCCCGCCCCCACCCAGCTGGCCGCCAGACCGTGGGAACGACTCGGCTCAGCGCTGCCGGCCGCTGGACGGGGAAACCCCGCCCCGCCGCCCGCCGCCCGACACACTGCCGCCGGGCCGGCCGGTGGAATTTTCCAGCCGTCTCTCCGGAACGGCGGTAGCCCGCTCATCTTCGCACGCGCATTCAGCGGCGGCTTGTCGATTTTTCGAGTGTCGGCTGCCGATCTCCCGAGAGCCGGCCACCTGTCAGCCGCCGCTCGGCTCTGTGTTAAGCATATGGTGACGGCGAATTTCTTCAGCGTTGGAATTGTGGCTTTACCGTCCCTCTTATAAAAGTTATCTAACTTTTTGTAGCTTCGTTAGGTTAGACGCGACGCGCGTGGCGATATCCATCTGGCGGCCGCTGGCGGAACTACCGCGCACGGCCCGCTTGCCGCACGGGCCTGGCGGCCGCCAGTGGAACTACTGCGCAGGTGGCAGCACCTGCCCGTGGAGAAGCGGCTGGCAATCGGCCGCCCCACTCCCCACCCCGCCCCCACCCAGCTGGCCGCCAGACCGTGGGAACGACTCGGCTCAGCGCTGCCGGCCGCTGGACGGGGAAACCCCGCCCCTTCGCCCGCCGCCCGACACACTGCCGCCGGGCCGGCCGGTGGAATTTTCCAGCCGTCTCTCCGGAACGGCGGTAGCCCGCTCATCTTCGCACGCGCATTCAGCGGCGGCTTGTCGATTTTTCGAGTGTCGGCTGCCGATCTCCCGAGAGCCGGCCACCTGTCAGCCGCCGCTCGGCTCTGTGTTAAGCATATGGTGACGGCGAATTTCTCCGGAATGGAGGGACCGCCATCGAGTTTGTCACGTGAATTCAGCCGCATTCCATGTCACGCGCAATGCTGAAGAGATATGTGTGCACGCAGATATCTCGTAAGCCCTAAGAGAAAAAGCTCGCTGCGAAAACTGACCGTTTCAAAAAACCCGCAATCCTACTCAAATGGTATATTAAACAAGATATTACTTGCTCGCTGTCGCTCACGTGATTGGCCATAAAATTTGGAATCGATTGGTGCTTATCCCGTGTTAATCGGACGTCTAGAAGCTTAGATATTCGCGAAAAACTTGCTGAACTTGCAAAAGTACTTGGTACTTGCTTGTTACTTGCCAAAGTACTCAGTACTTGCCAAAGTACTTGGTACTTGCTTGGTATTGGCATAAGTACTCGGTGTTTGCCAAAGTACCTGGTACTTGCTTGGTATTTGCAAAAGTACTTGGTACTTGCTTGGTACTTGTAAAAGTACTTGGTACTTGCTTGGTACTTGCAAAGATACTTTGTACTTGCTTAGTACTTGCAAAGGTACTTGGTACTTGTCTGGTACTTCGGGATAGTTTTCTACTTCGGGATAGTTCCGTGTTCGTCAGGTAGGAAAACTTGCCACTCTATTACAGGCTGCCCCCCCCCAAGGTCCACCTCCCAAGTTTGTGATCGATCGGTGCTTGTCCGGTGTCGATCTGACATCTAGAATCTGAGATATAAGTATCAACGAAATACTGTCAGCCGCCAGTGACGTCATATGAACTCTTAGCCACCAGTGACGTCACGGCGACTGTCTGCCGCTCCGCCGTTTCTGTGGCCTGGCCGTTGGGGGCCGGCCGCTAGGTGGCATGAGATGCTGCCGCCAGCTGGCAGCACCTGTCAAGCGTGCGTGCCGGCCGACTGCGCAGGTGGCAGCACCTGCCCCGACTGGGCAATCGGCCGCCCATCTCCCCACCCCGCCCCCACCCAGCTGGCCGCCAGACCGTGGGAACGACTCGGCTCAGCGCTGCCGGCCGCTGGACGGGGAAACCCCGCCCCGCCGCCCGCCGCCCGACACACTGCCGCCGGGCCGGCCGGTGGAATTTTCCAGCCGTCTCTCCGGAACGGCGGTAGCCCGCTCATCTTCGCACGCGCATTCAGCGGCGGCTTGTCGATTTTTCGAGTGTCGGCTGCCGATCTCCCGAGAGCCGGCCACCTGTCAGCCGCCGCTCGGCTCTGTGTTAAGCATATGGGGACGGCGAATTTCTCCCGGAGGGAAGCACCTCGCTCACAAAAGCACGTGAATCAGCCGCATTCCTGTGAGGCGCGCAATGTTGAAGAGATATGTGTGCACGCAGCTATCTCGCAGGCCCTAAGAGAAAAAGCTCGCTGCGAAAACTGAGCGTTTAAAAAAAACCGCAATCCTACTCAAATGGTATATTATACAAGATATTACTTGCTCGCTGTCGCTCGCGTGATTGGCCATAAAATTTGGAATCGATTGGTGCTTATCCCGTGTTAATCGGACGTCTAGAAGCTTAGATATTCGCGAAAAACTTGCTGAACTTGCAAAAGTACTTGGTACTTGCTTGATACTTGCCAAAGTACTCAGTACTTGCCAAAGTACTTGGTACTTGCTTGGTATTGGCATAAGTACTCGGTATTTGCCAAAGTACTTGGTACTTGCTTGGTATTTGCAAAAGTACTTGGTACTTGCTTGGTACTTGTAAAAGTACTTGGTACTTGCTTGGTACTTGTAAAGATACTTTGTACTTGCTTAGTACTTGCAAAGGTACTTGTTACTTGCCTGGTACTTCGGGATAGTTTTCAACTTCGGGATAGTTCCGTGTTCGTCAGGTAGGAAAACTTGCCACTCTATTACAGGCTGCCCCCCCTCCCCCCCAAGGTCCACCTCCCAAGTTTGTGATCGATCGGTGCTTGTCCGGTGTCGATCTGACATCTAGAATCTGAGATATAAGTATCAACGAAATACTGTCAGCCGCCAGTGACGTCATATGAACTCTTATCCACCAGTGACGTCACGGCGACTGTCTGCCGCTCCGCCGTTTCTGTGGCCTGGCCGCTGGGGGCCGGCCGCTAGGTGGCATGAGATGCTGCCGCCAGCTGGCAGCACCTGTCAAGCGTGCGTGCCGGCCGACTGCGCAGGTGGCAGCACCTGCCCCGACTGGGCAATCGGCCGCCCCACTCCCCACCCCGCCCCCACCCAGCTGGCCGCCAGACCGTGGGAACGACTCGGCTCAGCGCTGCCGGCCGATGGACGGGGAAACCCCGCCCCGCCGCCCGCCGCCCGACACACTGCCGCCGGGCCGGCCGGTGGAATTTTCCAGCCGTCGGCCGGCCGCCGGCTGCCGAGATCTGCGGAACGGCGGTACCCACGCTCATCTTCGCACGCGCATTCAGCGGCGGCTTGTCGATTTTTCGAGTGTCGGCTGCCGATCTCCCGTGAGCCGGCCACCTGTCAGCCGCCGCTCGGCTCTGTGTTAAGCATATGGGGACGGTGAATTTCTCCCGGAGGGAAGCACCTCGCTCACAAAAGCACGTGAATCAGCCGCATTCCATGTCACGCGCAATGCTGAAGAGATATGTGTGCACGCAGCTATCTCGCAAGCCCCAACAGGAAAAGCTCGCTGCAAAAACTGAGCACTTCAAATAACGCCAAATCCTAGTCAAATAGTATACTATACAAGATATCTTGCGCTCGCTCCGCGTCGCTTTGGCAATCAAAGTATAAGGGAGAAAATTTGGGATCGATTGGTGTTCGTCCCGTGTTAATCGGACGTCTAGAAGCTTAGATATTCACGAAAAACTTGTTGATCTTGCCAAAGTACCTGCCAGCTTGCTGTATCACCTGCTACTTGGTAATGTACGACGTCTTTAGACGACCAAAGACTTTGCGAATTTATCTTGATCTCAGATAGGTTTGATTTGTCTCAATGAATTGTTTGCAATTTGGGTTATGCTTATTCCCAAACCGTATCTTGTTTCACCTACCTATCATTTCTCTGTTGCTTTTCGCGTCCTACCTATTAAAGGGAGATTATGACCTTTTTCCACAAAATCTGAGTTAGGACCATTTTCTGACAAAACACAACAAGTTATAATGTAAATTAAAACCATTTTGCTCAATTCGGTACCTTGCCGCAAATATCTCAACTTGAAGTCACGTTAGCGGGGAGCGCTGAAAATGACCGTTGAATAAGTACTTACATCACTTTTTGGTACTTGCATGTAATTTTGTAAAATGAGCGTATTCCTCACATTTGATCTTCATCACATCTAGTTAGTTAATGGTCGTCTATAGTGCCTTCAAAAGATATTAATGGTTTGGGGGTGGTTTATGTCTAAATTTACGCAACTATTTTTCCTGTTCATCATCTGTGGCCATATGCTGCTATTTTAGTAGCAACGACTCAATTTTGAATCGGTCCCGCCGACTGCACAATAAAAGAAGATAGATACAACACTTTTGCGGCATCACTGAAAAACTTATGCAGTACTGTTATCAAAATTCTCATAACACCGTTCGACAAACCTGAAGTCTTTTTGAAATAAATATGCTTGTATTTTTCGCTTCAGGCTCTGAGGCCAAAATAATGAATTTCGTAGTCGCAATCGCAAGATTTGGCTGCGTTTCTGGCGCATGCCGTTCATTTGTGGCGCAAAATAATTCTTGGAAACAAAGAAGAGTAGGCACTATGTACCCCCGAATTAGAATCTAAATAATTCTAAACCGAATTAACTCTAATTCAAATTAGAATCCTTACAACCAAGCAACGACAAGGCGATAACATAAACAAAAACCCAAGCGTCGCTGTTTGAAACAAAAGCGCCATATACTGCGACTTTTTTATAGAGAAGGACAACGCATTTCGGTGGGTGTTACAAGTACTGCAAGTACTGCTTCTTTTTCGCAAAAATAAAACCTTTTTCACATACGAAAATGTGCTAGGAAATTTTCATATTTTATAGAAACTACAGTAGAAATAGTATAGATGTCGAGTAATTTTTATTTAAGAAAAAAGAAAGCTCATTATCTCCCTTTAAGCGATTATACATACGTTGAGGGAGCCGGTGGGTGGTTATAATGCAATACCCTGCACGGTGAACAGCTTGCGAGTTTTACAGCGGTGCGATTGCTGGGGCTTATCGCTGACAGAAAAGGGTAAATAGAGTAAATACAGATGGCTGTGTTGGATCCCTTTGCTTTTGCCCAACATTCAGCGTTGGAATTGTGGCTTTACCGTCCCTCTTATAAAAGTTATCTAACTTTTTGTAGCTTCGTCAGGTTAGACACGACGCGCGTGACCTCTGGCGGCCGCTGGCGGAACTACCGCGCACGGCCCGCACACGGGCCTGGCGGCCGCCAGTGGAACTACTGCGCAGGTGGCAGCACCTGCCCGTGGAGAACCGGCTGGCAATCGGCCGCCCCACTCCCCACCCCGCCCCCACCCAGCTGGCCGCCAGACCGTGGGAACGACTCGGCTCAGCGCTGCCGGCCGCTGGATGGGGAAACCCCGCCCCGCCGCCCGCCGCACGACACACTGCCGCCGGGCCGGCCGGTGGAATTTTCCAGCCGTCGGCCGGTGATTTTTCTCCGGAATGGAGGGACCGCCATCGAGTTTGTCACGTGAATCAGCCGCATTCCTGTGTGGCGCGCAATGCTGAAGAGATATGTGTTTCCGCGGGTATCTCGCAGGCCCTAAGAGAAAAAGCTCGCTGCAAAAACTCAGCGCTTCAAAAAACCCGGAATCCTACTCAAATGGATAATTAAACAAGATATTACTTGCTCGCTGTCGCTCACGTGATTGGCCATAAAATTTGGAATCGATTGGTGCTTATCCCGTGTTAATCGGACGTCTAGAAGCTTAGATATTCGCGAAAAACTTGCTGAACTTGCAAAAGTACTTGGTACTTGCTTGTTACTTGCCAAAGTACTCAGTACTTGCCAAAGTACTTGGTACTTGCTTGGTATTGGCATAAGTACTCGGTATTTGCCAAAGTACTTGGTACTTGCTTGGTATTTGCAAAAGTACTTGGTACTTGCTTGTTCCTTGTAAAAGTACTTGGTACTTGCTTGGTATTTGCAAAGATACTTTGTACTTGCTTAGTACTTGCAAAGGTACTTGGTACTTGCCTGGTACTTCGGGATAGTTTTCTACTTCGGGATAGTTCCGTGTTCGTCAGGTAGGAAAACTTGCCACTCTATTACAGGCTGCCCCCCCCCCCCCCCAAGGTCCACCTCCCAAGTTTGTGATCGATCGGTGCTTGTCCGGTGTCGATCTGACATCTAGAATCTGAGATATAAGTATCAACGAAATACTGTCAGCAGCCAGTGACGTCATATGAACTCTTAACCACCAGTGACGTCACGGCGACTGTCTGCCGCTCCGCCGTTTCTGTGGCCTGGCCGCTGGGGGCCGGCCGCTAGGTGGCATGAGATGCTGCCGCCAGCTGGCAGCACCTGTCAAGCGTGCGTGCCGGCCGACTGCGCAGGTGGCAGCACCTGCCCCGACTGGGCAATCGGCCGCCCATCTCCCCACCCCGCCCCCACCCAGCTGGCCGCCAGACCGTGGGAACGACTCGGCTCAGCGCTGCCGGCCGCTGGACGGGGAAACCCCGCCCCGCCGCCCGCCGCCCGACACACTGCCGCCGGGCCGGCCGGTGGAATTTTCCAGCCGTCGGCCGGTAATTTTTCTCCTGAATGGAGGGACCGCCATCGAGTTTGTCACGTGAATTCAGCCGCATTCCATGTCACGCGCAATGCTGAAGAGATATGTCTGCACGCAGCTATCTCGCAAGCCCTAACAGGAAAAGCTCGCTGCAAAAACTGGGCGTTTCAAAAAAGCCGCAATCCTACTCAAATAGTATACTATACAAGATATCTTGGCTCGCTCCGCGTCGCTTTGGCCATAAAAAGATTCGGGAGAAAATTTGGGATCGAATGGTGTTTTTCCGGTGACGATCGGACGTCTAGAAGCTTCGATATTGGCGAAAAACTTGCTGAACTTGCAAAAGTACTTGGTACTTGCTTGGTACTTGCCAAAGTACTCGGTACTTGCCAAAGTACTTGGTACTTGCTTGGTATTTGCATAAGTACTCGGTATTTGCCAAAGTACTTGGTACTTGCTTGGTATTTGCATAAGTACTCGGTATTTGCCAAAGTACTTGGTACTTGCTTGGTATTTGCATAAGTACTTGGTACTTGCTTGGTACTTGTAAAAGTACTTGGTACTTGTACTTGTAAAAGTACTTGGTACTTGCTTGGTACTTGCAAAAGTACTTGGTACTTCCTTGGTACTTGTACTCGCCCCCCCCCCCCCGTTCCCCCGACTCTACTCCCACCCCTACCCCCTCGGGATAACTCTGGGTTCGTCGGGTAGGAAAACTTGCCACTCTATCCCCCCCCCCCAGAGCCATTTGGTATCGATCGGCGTTTGTCCCGTGTCAATCGGTCTTCAATAAGCCGAGATATGCACGGCGAATTATTTCAATCGGCGCCGATCAGAATCTTCAGGACGGAGGTACCCACACTCATTCCTGGCCGTATCTCACTTTTCCGAGATCTACGTCAAACTACGTATTTAAAACTACATATTCTACAGCCGAATCTTCCAACTGGGGGTACCTCACTCACAATCGCACGTGAATTCAGCCGCATTCCATGTCACGCGCAATGCTGAAGAGATATGTCTGCACGCAGATATCTCGCAAGCCCTAAGAGAAAAAGCTCGCTGCAAAAACTCACCAATTCAAAAAACCCGAAATCCTACTCAAATAGTATACTATACAAGATATCTTGCGCTCGCTCCGCGTCGCTTTGGCCATAAAAAGATTCGGGAGAAAATTTGGGATCGAATGGTGTTTTTCCGGTGACGATCGGACGTCTAGAAGCTTAGATATTCACGAAAAACTTGTTGAACTTGCCAAAGTACCTGCCAGCTTGCTGTATCACCTGCTACTTGGTAATGTACTGAAAACTTGCTAATGTACTGAAAACCTGCCAAAGTACTTGGTATTTACTTGCCTAAATACCGCAAAGAACTTGTTCCTTTCCGACGTTTAAATCAGATGTCTTTAGACAACCAAAGACTTCGCGAATTTGTCTTGGTCCCAGATAGTTTGGATTTCTTTTAATGAATTGTTTGCAATTTGAATTATGCTTATTCCCAATCCGTAATTAGTTTCACCTACCTATCACTTCTCTCTTGCTATTCGCGTCCTACCTATTGAGCGATAACACATACGTTGAAAGAGCCGGTGGGTGGTTATAATGCAATACCCTGCACGGTGAACAGCTTGCGAGTTTTACAGCGGTGCGATTGCTGGGGCTTATCGCTGACAGGAAAGGGTAAATACAGTAAATACAGATGGCTGTGTTGGATCCCTTTGCTTTTGCCCAACATTCAGCGTTGGAATTGTGGCTTTACCGTCCCTCTTATAAAAGTTATCTAACTTTTTGTAGCTTCGTCAGGTTAGACACGACGCGCGTGACCTCTGGCGGCCGCTGGCGGAACTACCGCGCACGGCCCGCACACGGGCCTGGCGGCCGCCAGTGGAACTACTGCGCAGGTGGCAGCACCTGCCCGTGGAGAACCGGCTGGCAATCGGCCGCCCCACTCCCCACCCCGCCCCCACCCAGCTGGCCGCCAGACCGTGGGAACGACTCGGCTCAGCGCTGCCGGCCGCTGGATGGGGAAACCCCGCCCCGCCGCCCGCCGCACGACACACTGCCGCCGGGCCGGCCGGTGGAATTTTCCAGCCGTCGGCCGGTGATTTTTCTCCGGAATGGAGGGACCGCCATCGAGTTTGTCACGTGAATCAGCCGCATTCCTGTGTGGCGCGCAATGCTGAAGAGATATGTGTTTCCGCGGGTATCTCGCAGGCCCTAAGAGAAAAAGCTCGCTGCAAAAACTCAGCGCTTCAAAAAACCCGCAATCCTACTCAAATGGATAATTAAACAAGATATTACTTGCTCGCTGTCGCTCACGTGATTGGCCATAAAATTTGGAATCGATTGGTGCTTATCCCGTGTTAATCGGACGTCTAGAAGCTTAGATATTCGCGAAAAACTTGCTGAACTTGCAAAAGTACTTGGTACTTGCTTGTTACTTGCCAAAGTACTCAGTACTTGCCAAAGTACTTGGTACTTGCTTGGTATTGGCATAAGTACTCGGTATTTGCCAAAGTACTTGGTACTTTCTTGGTATTTGCAAAAGTACTTGGTACTTGCTTCTTGGTACTTGCTTGGTACTTGCAAAGATACTTTGTACTTGCTTAGTACTTGCAAAGGTACTTGGTACTTGCCTGGTACTTCGGGATAGTTTTCTACTTCGGGATAGTTCCGTGTTCGTCAGGTAGGAAAACTTGCCACTCTATTACAGGCTGCCCCCCCCCCCCAAGGTCCACCTCCCAAGTTTGTGATCGATCGGTGCTTGTCCGGTGTCGATCTGACATCTAGAATCTGAGATATAAGTATCAACGAAATACTGTCAGCCGCCAGTGACGTCATATGAACTCTTAGCCACCAGTGACGTCACAGCGACTGTCTGCCGCTCCGCCGTTTCTGTGGCCTGGCCGCTAGGTGGCATGAGATGCTGCCGCCAGCTGGCAGCACCTGTCAAGCGTGCGTGCCGGCCGACTGCGCAGGTGGCAGCACCTGCCCCGACTGGGCAATCGGCCGCCCATCTCCCCACCCCGCCCCCACCCAGCTGGCCGCCAGACCGTGGGAACGACTCGGCTCAGCGCTGCCGGCCGATGGACGGGGAAACCCCGCCCCGCCGCCCGCCGCCCGACACACTGCCGCCGGGCCGGCCGGTGGAATTTTCCAGCCGTCTCTCCGGAACGGCGGTAGCCCGCTCATCTTCGCACGCGCATTCAGCGGCGGCTTGTCGATTTTTCGAGTGTCGGCTGCCGATCTCCCGAGAGCCGGCCACCTGTCAGCCGCCGCTCGGCTCTGTGTTAAGCATATGGGGACGGCGAATTTCTCCCGGAGGGAAGCACCTCGCTCACAAAAGCACGTGAATCAGCCGCATTCCTGTGTGGCGCGCAATGCTGAAGAGATATGTGTGTACGCAGCTATCTCGCAAGCCCTAACAGGAAAAGCTCGCTGCAAAAACTCAGCGTTTCAAAAAACCCGCAATCCTAGTCAAATAGTATACTATACAAGATATTACTTGCTCGCTGTCGCTCACGTGATTGGCCATAAAATTTGGAATCGATTGGTGCTTATCCCGTGTTAATCGGACGTCTAGAAGCTTAGATATTCGCGAAAAACTTGCTGAACTTGCAAAAGTACTTGGTACTTGCTTGTTACTTGCCAAAGTACTCAGTACTTGCCAAAGTACTTGGTACTTGCTTGGTATTGGCATAAGTACTCGGTATTTGCCAAAGTACTTGGTACTTGCTTGGTATTTGCAAAAGTACTTGGTACTTGCTTGGTACTTGTAAAAGTACTTGGTACTTGCTTGGTACTTGCAAAGATACTTTGTACTTGCTTAGTACTTGCAAAGGGACTTGGTACTTGCCTGGTACTTCGGGATAGTTTTCTACTTCGGGATAGTTCCGTGTTCGTCAGGTAGGAAAACTTGCCACTCTATTACAGGCTGCCCCCCCCCCCCAAGGTCCACCTCCCAAGTTTGTGATCGATCGGTGCTTGTCCGGTGTCGATCTGACATCTAGAATCTGAGATATAAGTATCAACGAAATACTGTCAGCCGCCAGTGACGTCATATGAACTCTTAGCCACCAGTGACGTCACGGCGACTGTCTGCCGCTCCGCCGTTTCTGTGGCCTGGCCGCTGGGGGCCGGCCGCTAGGTGGCATGAGATGCTGCCGCCAGCTGGCAGCACCTGTCAAGCGTGCGTGCCGGCCGACTGCGCAGGTGGCAGCACCTGCCCCGACTGGGCAATCGGCCGCCCATCTCCCCACCCCGCCCCCACCCAGCTGGCCGCCAGACCGTGGGAACGACTCGGCTCAGCGCTGCCGGCCGATGGACGGGGAAACCCCGCTCCGCCGCCCGCCGCCCGCCACACTGCCGCCGGGCCGGCCGGTGGAATTTTCCAGCCGTCGGCCGGCCGCCGGCTGCCGAGATCTGCGGAACGGCGGTACCCGCGCTCATCTTCGCACGCGCATTCAGCGGCGGCTTGTCGATTTTTCGAGTGTCGGCTGCCGATCTCCCGAGAGCCGGCCACCTGTCAGCCGCCGCTCGGCTCTGTGTTAAGCATATGGGGACGGCGAATTTCTCCCGGAGGGAAGCACCTCGCTCACAAAAGCACGTGAATCAGCCGCATTCCTGTGTGGCGCGCAATGCTGAAGAGATATGTGTGTACGCAGCTATCTCGCAAGCCCTAACAGGAAAAGCTCGCTGCAAAAACTGAGCGTTTCAAAAAACCCGCAATCCTACTCAAATGGTATATTATACAAGATATCTTGCGCTCGCTCCGCGTCGCTTTGGCAATCAAAGTATGAGGGAGAAAATTTAGGATCGATTGGTGTTCGTCCCGTGTTAATCGGACGTCTAGAAGCTTAGATATTCACGAAAAACTTGTTGAACTTGCCAAAGTACCTGCCAGCTTGCTGTATCACCTGCTACTTGGTAATGTACTGAAAACTTGCTAATGTACTGAAAGCCTGCCAAAGGTATTTACTTGCCTAAATACCGCAAAGAACTTGTTCTAAAATACTTGGTATTTACTTGCCAAAATACCGCAAAAAACTTGTTCCTTTCCGACGTTTAAATCAGACGTCTTTAGACGACTAAAGACTTTGCGAATTTGCCTTGGTCTCAGATCGTTTTGTTTTGTTTTCAATGAATTGTTTGCAATTTGAGTTATGTTTAATTCCAATTCGTATTTTGTTTCACCTACCTACCATTTCTCACTTGCTTTTTGCGTCCTACCTATTAAGCGATTACACATACGTTGAGAGAGCCGGTGGGTGGTTATAATGCAATACCTTGCACGGTGAACAGCTTGCGAGTTTTGCACCGGTGCGATTTCTGGGGCTTATCGCTGACTGAAAAGGGTAAATACAGTAAATACAGATGGTTGTGTTGGATCCCTTTGCTTTTGCCCAACATTCAGCGTTGGAATTGTGGCTTTATCGTCTCTCTTATTAAAGTTATTTAACTTTTTGTAGATTCGTCAGGTTTGAAGCGACGCGCGGGGCGATATGCCTCTGGCGGCCGCACGCGGAACTACCGCGCACGGCGGCTCTGGCCGGACGACTGCACAGGTGGCAGCACCTGCCCACATTGCACACCGCCGCCGGGCCGGCCGGTGGAATTTTCCAGCCGTCGGCCGGCCGGTGGCCGGCGAATTTCTTCCGGAGGGAAGCACCTCGCTCACAAAAGCACGTGAATCAGCCGCATTCCTGTGTGGCGCGCAATGCTGAAGAGATATGTGTGTACGCAGATATCTCGCAAGCCCTAAGAGAAAAAGCTCGCTGCAAAAACTCAGCGCTTCAAAAAACCCGCAATCCTACTCAAATAGTATACTATACAAGATATCTTGCGCTCGCTCCGCATCGCTTTGGCCATAAAAAGATTCGGGAGAAAATTTGGGACCGATTGGTGTTCGTCCCGTGTTGATCGGACGTCTAGAAGCTTAGATATTCGCGAAAAACTTTTTGAACCTGCCAGAATACCTGCCAGCTTGCTGTTTGAGCTTGCCAGAATACCTGCCAGCTTGCTGTATCACCTGCTACTTGGTAGTGTAGGTACTGAAAACTTGCTAATGTACTGAAAACCTGCCAAAATACTTGGTATTTACTTGCCTAAATACCGCGAAAATCTTGTAACATTTTGACATTTAATCAGACGACGATCAATAATTTGGTGGCAGATCGCTTTGTTGAATTAGCAATGATTTGCTTACAATTTGAGCTAAGATGCCTACTTATTTGCAAAGCGTTTCACCTACCTACCTATTATTCCCATGCGTCCTACCTATCTGGCGGTTATACCTGTTGTGAGCCGGTGGATGGTTATAATGGAATACCCTGCACGGTGAACAGCTTGCGAGTTTTACAGCGGTGCGATTGCTGGGGCTTATTGCTGACTGAACAGGGTAAATACAGTAAATACAGATGGCTGTGTTGGATCCCTTTGCTTTTGCCCAACATTCAGCGTTGGAATTGTGGCTTTACCGTCCCTCTTACTAAAGTTATCTAACTTTTTGTAGCTTCGTTAGGTTAGACGCGACGCGCGTGGCGATATCCATCTGGCGGCCGCTGGCGGAACTACCGCGCACGGCCCGCTTGCCGCACGGGCCTGGCGGCCGCCAGTGGAACTACTGCGCAGGTGGCAGCACCTGCCCGTGGAGAAGCGGCTGGCAATCGGCCGCCCCACTCCCCACCCCGCCCCCACCCAGCTGGCCGCCAGACCGTGGGAACGACTCGGCTCAGCGCTGCCGGCCGCTGGACGGGGAAACCCCGCCCCGCCGCCCGCCGCCCGACACACTGCCGCCGGGCCGGCCGGTGGAATTTTCCAGCCGTCTCTCCGGAACGGCGGTAGCCTGCTCATTTTCGCACGCGCATTCAGCGGCGGCTTGTCGATTTTTCGAGTGTCGGCTGCCGATCTCCCGAGAGCCGGCCACCTGTCAGCCGCCGCTCGGCTCTGTGTTAAGCATATGGTGACGGCGAATTTCTCCGGAATGGAGGGACCGCCATCGAGTTTGTCACGTGAATTCAGCCGCATTCCATGTCACGCGCAATGCTGAAGAGATATGTGTGCACGCAGATATCTCGTAAGCCCTAAGAGAAAAAGCTCGCTGCGAAAACTGAGCGTTTCAAAAAACCCGCAATCCTACTCAAATAGTATACTATACAAGATATCTTGCGCTCGCTCCGCGTCGCTTTGGCCATAAAAAGATTCGGGAGAAAATTTGGGACCGATTGGTGTTCGTCCCGTGTTGATCGGACGTCTAGAAGCTTAGATATTCGCGAAATTGACGTTTAAATCAGACGACGATCAATAATTTGGTGACAGATCGCTATGTTGAATTAGCAATGATTTAATTACAACTTGATCTAAGATCCCTACTTATTTGAAATGCGTTTCACCCACCTGCCTAATATTCCCATGCGTCCTACCTATCTTGCGATTATACCTGTTGTGAGCCGGTGGATGGTTATAATGGAATACCCTGCACGGTGAACAGCTTGCGAGTTTTACAGCGGTGCGATTGCTGGGGCTTATTGCTGACTGAACAGGGTAAATACAGTAAATACAGATGGCTGTGTTGGATCCCTTTGCTTTTGCCCAACATTCAGCGTTGGAATTGTGGCTTTACCGTCCCTCTTATTAAAGTTATCTAACTTTTTGTAGCTTCGTTAGGTTAGACGCGACGCGCGTGGCGATATCCATCTGGCGGCCGCTGGCGGAACTACCGCGCACGGCCCGCTTGCCGCACGGGCCTGGCGGCCGCCAGTGGAACTACTGCGCAGGTGGCAGCACCTGCCCGTGGAGAAG
Organism: Amphibalanus amphitrite; assembly: GCF_019059575.1. Classification (NCBI taxonomy): domain Eukaryota; kingdom Metazoa; phylum Arthropoda; class Thecostraca; order Balanomorpha; family Balanidae; genus Amphibalanus; species Amphibalanus amphitrite. Next base: position 42,361 of record NW_024882710.1, on the reverse strand, counting down.
CGGCTGGCAATCGGCCGCCCCACTCCCCACCCCGCCCCCACCCAGCTGGCCGCCAGACCGTGGGAACGACTCGGCTCAGCGCTGCCGGCCGCTGGACGGGGAAACCCCGCCCCGCCGCCCGCCGCCCGACACACTGCCGCCGGGCCGGCCGGTGGAATTTTCCAGCCGTCTCTCCGGAACGGCGGTACCCCGCTCATCTTCGCGCGCGCATTCAGCGGCGGCTTGTCGATTTTTCGAGTGTCGGCTGCCGATCTCCCGAGAGCTGGCCACCTGTCAGCCGCCGCTCGGCTCTGTGTTAAGCATATGGGAACGGCGAATTTCTCCCGGAGGGAAGCACCTCGCTCACAATCGCACGTGAATTCAGCCGCATTCCATGTCACGCGCAATGCTGAAGAGATATGTCTGCACGCAGATATCTCGCAAGCCCTAAGAGAAAAAGCTCGCTGCAAAAACTGAGCGTTTCAAAAAACCCGAAATCCTACTCAAATAGTATACTATACAAGATATCTTGGCTCGCTACGCGTCGCGTTGGCCATAAAATGATTAAGGAGAAAATTTGGGACCGATTGGTGCTTGTCCCGTGTTGATCGGACGTCTAGAAGCTTAGATATTCGCGAAAAACTTGTTGAACTTGCCAAAATACCTGCCAGCTTGCTGTATCACCTGCTACTTGGTAATGTACTGAAAACTTGCTAATGTACTGAAAAACTGCCAAAGGTTTTAACTTGCCTAAATACCGGACACTTTCCAAATTTCCCTCGGTCTCAATTCCTTTTGATTTGTTTTCAATGAATCGTTTGCAATTTGAGTTGTGGTACACTCCAATTCGTATTTGTTTCACCTACCTATCATTTCTCACTTGCTTTTTGCGTCCTACCTATTAAGCGATTACACTTACGCTGAAAGAGCCGGTGGGTGGTTATAATGCAATACCCTGCACGGTGAACAGCTTGCGAGTTTTGCAGCGGTGCGATTGCTGGGGCTTATCGCTGACTGAAAAGGGTAAATACAGAAATACAGATGGCTGTGTTGGATCCCTTTGCTTTTGCCCAACATTCAGCGTTGGAATTGTGGCTTTACCGTCCCTCTTATTAAAGTTATCTAACTTTTTGTAGCTTCGTCAGGTTAGACACGACGCGCGCGGCGGTATCCATCTGGCGGCCGCTGGCGGAACTACCGCGCACGGCCCGCACACGGGCCTGGCGGCCGCCAGTGGAACTACTGCGCAGGTGGCAGCACCTGCCCGTGGAGAAGCGGCTGGCAATCGGCCGCCCCACTCCCCACCCCGCCCCCACCCAGCTGGCCGCCAGACCGTGGGAACGACTCGGCTCAGCACTGCCGCACGCGCATTTAGCGGCGGGTTGTCGATTTTTCGAGTGTCGGCTGCCGATCTCCCGAGAGCCGGCCACCTGTCAGCCGCCGCTCGGCTCTGTGTTAAGCATATGGGGTAGTTCACTTTTCCGAGATGTACGTCAAACTACGTATTTAAAACTACATATTCTACAGCCGAATCTTCCGACTGGGGGTACCTCGCTCACAAAAGCACGTGAATCAGCCGCATTCCTGGTCATCGTCTAATGCTTAAGAGATATGTGTTTCCGCGGGTATCTCGCAAGCCCTAACAGGAAAAGCTCGCTGCAAAAACTCAGCGCTTCAAAAAAAACGCAATCCTACTCAAATGGTATATTAAACAAGATATCTTGCGCTCGCTCCGCGTCGCTTTGGCCATAAAAAGATAAAGGAGAAAATTTGGGATCGAATGGTGTTTTTCCGGTGACGATCGGACGTCTAGAAGCTTCGATATTGGCGAAAAACTTGCTGAACTTTCAAAAGTACTTGGTACTTGCTTGGTACTTGCCAAAGTACTCAGTACTTGCCAAAGTACTTGGTACTTCCTTGGTATTTGCATAAGTACTCGGTATTTGCCAAAGTACTTGGTACTTGCTTGGTATTTGCAAAAGTACTTGGTACTTGCTTGGTACTTGTAAAAGTACTTGGTACTTCATTGGTACTTGCAAAGATACTTGGTACTTGCCTGGTACTTCGGGATATTTTTCTACTTCGGGATAGTTCCGTGTTCGTCAGGTAGGAAAACTTGCCACTCTATTCCAGGCTTTTGCCCCCTCCCCCCCCCCCCGGAAGGTCCACCGCCCAAGTTTGTGATAGATCGGTGCTTGTCCGGTGTCGATCTGACATCTAGAATCTGAGATATAAGTATCAACGAAATGCTGTCAGTCGCCAGTGACGTCATATGAACTGTTGGCCACCAGTAACGTCACGGCGACTTTCTGCCGCTCCGCCGTTTCTGTGGCCTGGCCGCTGGGGGCCGGCCGCTAGGTGGCATGAGATGCTGCCGCCAGCTGGCAGCACCTATCAAGCGTGCGTGCCGGTCGACTGCGCAGGTGGCAGCACCTCCCCCGACTGTTAATTTACGGCGGCCGGGCCGGGCGCCGGCTGCCGGGATCTCCGGAACGGCGGTAGCCTGCTCATCTTCGCACGCGCATTCAGCGGCGGCTTGTCGATTTTTCGAGTGTCGGCTGCCGATCTCCCGAGAGCCGGCCACCTGTCAGCCGCCGCTCGGCTCTGTGTTAAGCATATGGTGACGGCGAATTTCTCCGGAATGGAGGGACCGCCATCGAGTTTATCACGTGAATTCAGCCGCATTCCATGTCACGCGCAATGCTGAAGAGATATGTGTGCACGCAGATATCTCGTAAGCCCTAAGAGAAAAAGCTCGCTGCGAAAACTGAGCGTTTCAAAAAACCCGCAATCCTACTCAAATGGTATATTAAACAAGATATTACTTGCTCGCTGTCGCTCACGTGATTGGCCATAAAATTTGGAATCGATTGGTGCTTATCCCGTGTTAATCGGACGTCTAGAAGCTTAGATATTCGCGAAAAACTTGCTGAACTTGCAAAAGTACTTGGTACTTGCTTGTTACTTGCCAAAGTACTCAGTACTTGCCAAAGTACTTGGTACTTGCTTGGTATTGGCATAAGTACTCGGTGTTTGCCAAAGTACCTGGTACTTGCTTGGTATTTGCAAAAGTACTTGGTACTTGCTTGGTACTTGTAAAAGTACTTGGTACTTGCTTGGTACTTGCAAAGATACTTTGTACTTGCTTAGTACTTGCAAAGGTACTTGGTACTTGCCTGGTACTTCGGGATAGTTTTCTACTTCGGGATAGTTCCGTGTTCGTCAGGTAGGAAAACTTGCCACTCTATTACAGGCTGCCCCCCCCCCCAAGGTCCACCTCCCAAGTTTGTGATCGATCGGTGCTTGTCCGGTGTCGATCTGACATCTAGAATCTGAGATATAAGTATCAACGAAATACTGTCAGCCGCCAGTGACGTCATATGAACTCTTAGCCACCAGTGACGTCACGGCGACTGTCTGCCGCTCCGCCGTTTCTGTGGCCTGGCCGCTGGGGGCCGGCCGCTAGGTGGCATGAGATGCTGCCGCCAGCTGGCAGCACCTGTCAAGCGTGCGTGCCGGCCGACTGCGCAGGTGGCAGCACCTGCCCCGACTGGGCAATCGGCCGCCCATCTCCCCACCCCGCCCCCACCCAGCTGGCCGCCAGACCGTGGGAACGACTCGGCTCAGCGCTGCCGGCCGCTGAACGGGGAAACCCCGCCCCGCCGCCCGCCGCCCGACACACTGCCGCCGGGCCGGCCGGTGGAATTTTCCAGCCGTCTCTCCGGAACGGCGGTAGCCCGCTCATCTTCGCACGCGCATTCAGCGGCGGCTTGTCGATTTTTCGAGTGTCGGCTGCCGATCTCCCGAGAGCCGGCCACCTGTCAGCCGCCGCTCGGCTCTGTGTTAAGCATATGGGGACGGCGAATTTCTCCCGGAGGGAAGCACCTCGCTCACAAAAGCACGTGAATCAGCCGCATTCCTGTGAGGCGCGCAATGTTGAAGAGATATGTGTGCACGCAGCTATCTCGCAGGCCCTAAGAGAAAAAGCTCGCTGCAAAAACTGAGCGTTTCAAATAACGCCAAATCCTAGTCAAATAGTATACTATACAAGATATCTTGGCTCGCTCCGCGTCGCTTTGGCAATCAAAGTATGAGGGAGAAAATTTGGGATCGATTGGTGTTCGTCCCGTGTTAATCGGACGTCTAGAAGCTTAGATATTCACGAAAAACTTGTTGAACCTGCCAAAGTACCTGCCAGCTTGCTGTATCACCTGCTACTTGGTAATGTACTGAAAACTTGCTAATGTACTGAAAACCTGCCAAAGTACTTGGTATTTACTTGCCTAAATACCGCAAAGAACTTGTTCCTTTCCGACGTTTAAATCAGACGTCTTTAGTCGATCAAAGACTTTGCGAATTTGCCTTGGTCTCAGATAATTTTGATTTGTTCCAATGAATTATTTGTAATTTGAATTATACTTGTTCCCAATTTGTATTTTGTTTCACCTACCTATCATTTCTAACTTGTTTTAGCGTCCTACCTATTAAGCGATTACACATACGTAGAGAGAGCCGGTGGGTGGTTATAATGCAATACCCTGCACGGTGAACAGCTTGCGAGTTTTACAGCGGTGCGATTGCTGGGGCTTATCGCTGACAGAAAAGGGTAAATACAGTAAATACAGATGGCTGTGTTGGATCCCTTTGCTTTTGCCCAACATTCAGCGTTGGAATTGTGGCTTTACCGTCCCTCTTATCAAAGTTATCTAACTTTTTGTAGCTTCGTCAGGTTAGACACGACGCGCGTGACCTCTGGCGGCCGCTGGCGGAACTACCGCGCACGGCCCGCACACGGGCCTGGCGGCCGCCAGTGGAACTACTGCGCAGGTGGCAGCACCTACCCGTGGAGAAGCGGCTGGCAATCGGCCGCCCCACTCCCCACCCCGCCCCCACCCAGCTGGCCGCCAGACCGTGGGAACGACTCGGCTCAGCGCTGCCGGCCGCTGGACGGGGAAACCCCGCCCCGCCGCCCGCCGCCCAACACACTGCCGCCGGGCCGGCCGGTGGAATTTTCCAGCCGTCTCTCCGGAACGGCGGCACCCCGCTCATCTTCGCACGCGCATTCAGCGGCGGCTTGTCGATTTTTCGAGTGTCGGCTGCCGATCTCCCGAGAGCCGGCCACCTGTCAGCCGCCGCTCGGCTCCGTGTTAAGCATATGGGGACGGCGAATTTCTCCCGGAGGGAAGCACCTCGCTCACAAAAGCACGTGAATCAGCCGCATTCCTGTGTGGCGCGCAATGCTGAAGAGATATGTGTTTCCGCGGGTATCTCGCAGGCCCTAAGAGAAAAAGCTCGCTGCAAAAACTCAGCGCTTCAAAAAACCCGCAATCCTACTCAAATGGATATTTAAACAAGATATCTTGCGCTCGCTCCGCATCGCTTTGGCCATAAAAAGATTCGGGAGAAAATTTGGGACCGATTGGTGTTCGTCCCGTGTTGATCGGACGTCTAGAAGCTTAGATATTCGCGAAAAACTTTTTGAACCTGCCAGAATACCTGCCAGCTTGCTGTTTGAGCTTGCCAGAATACCTGCCAGCTTGCTGTATCACCTGCTACTTGGTAGTGTAGGTACTGAAAACTTGCTAATGTACTGAAAACCTGCCAAAATACTTGGTATTTACTTGCCTAAATACCGCGAAAATCTTGTAACATTTTGACATTTAATCAGACGACGATCAATAATTTGGTGGCAGATCGCTTTGTTGAATTAGCAATGATTTGCTTACAATTTGAGCTAAGATGCCTACTTATTTGCAAAGCGTTTCACCTACCTACCTATTATTCCCATGCGTCCTACCTATCTGGCGGTTATACCTGTTGTGAGCCGGTGGATGGTTATAATGGAATACCCTGCACGGTGAACAGCTTGCGAGTTTTACAGCGGTGCGATTGCTGGGGCTTATTGCTGACTGAACAGGGTAAATACAGTAAATACAGATGGCTGTGTTGGATCCCTTTGCTTTTGCCCAACATTCAGCGTTGGAATTGTGGCTTTACCGTCCCTCTTACTAAAGTTATCTAACTTTTTGTAGCTTCGTTAGGTTAGACGCGACGCGCGTGGCGATATCCATCTGGCGGCCGCTGGCGGAACTACCGCGCACGGCCCGCTTGCCGCACGGGCCTGGCGGCCGCCAGTGGAACTACTGCGCAGGTGGCAGCACCTGCCCGTGGAGAAGCGGCTGGCAATCGGCCGCCCCACTCCCCACCCCGCCCCCACCCAGCTGGCCGCCAGACCGTGGGAACGACTCGGCTCAGCGCTGCCGGCCGCTGGACGGGGAAACCCCGCCCCGCCGCCCGCCGCCCGACACACTGCCGCCGGGCCGGCCGGTGGAATTTTCCAGCCGTCTCTCCGGAACGGCGGTAGCCTGCTCATCTTCGCACGCGCATTCAGCGGCGGCTTGTCGATTTTTCGAGTGTCGGCTGCCGATCTCCCGAGAGCCGGCCACCTGTCAGCCGCCGCTCGGCTCTGTGTTAAGCATATGGTGACGGCGAATTTCTCCGGAATGGAGGGACCGCCATCGAGTTTGTCACGTGAATTCAGCCGCATTCCATGTCACGCGCAATGCTGAAGAGATATGTGTGCACGCAGATATCTCGTAAGCCCTAAGAGAAAAAGCTCGCTGCGAAAACTGAGCGTTTCAAAAAACCCGCAATCCTACTCAAATAGTATACTATACAAGATATCTTGCGCTCGCTCCGCTTTGCTTTGGCAATCAAAGTATGAGGGAGAAAATTTGGGATCGATTGGTGTTCGTCCCGTGTTAATCGGACGTCTAGAAGCTTAGATATTCACGAAAAACTTGTTGATCTTGCCAAAGTACCTGCCAGCTTGCTGTATCACCTGCTACTTGGTAATGTACGACGTCTTTAGACGACCAAAGACTTTGCGAATTTATCTTGATCTCAGATAGTTTTGATTTGTCTCAATGAATTGTTTGCAATTTGGGTTATGCTTATTCCCAAACCGTATCTTGTTTCACCTACCTATCATTTCTCTGTTGCTTTTCGCGTCCTACCTATTAAGCGATTATACATACGTTGAGGGAGCCGGTGGGTGGTTATAATGCAATACCCTGCACGGTGAACAGCTTGCGAGTTTTACAGCGGTGCGATTGCTGGGGCTTATCGCTGACAGAAAAGGGTAAATAGAGTAAATACAGATGGCTGTGTTGGATCCCTTTGCTTTTGCCCAACATTCAGCGTTGGAATTGTGGCTTTACCGTCCCTCTTATAAAAGTTATCTAACTTTTTGTAGCTTCGTCGGGTTAGACACGACGCGCGTGACCTCTGGCGGCCGCTGGCGGAACTACCGCGCACGGCCCGCACACGGGCCTGGCGGCCGCCAGTGGAACTACTGCGCAGGTGGCAGCACCTGCCCGTGGAGAACCGGCTGGCAATCGGCCGCCCCACTCCCCACCCCGCCCCCACCCAGCTGGCCGCCAGACCGTGGGAACGACTCGGCTCAGCGCTGCCGGCCGCTGGATGGGGAAACCCCGCCCCGCCGCCCGCCGCACGACACACTGCCGCCGGGCCGGCCGGTGGAATTTTCCAGCCGTCGGCCGGTGATTTTTCTCCGGAATGGAGGGACCGCCATCGAGTTTGTCACGTGAATCAGCCGCATTCCTGTGTGGCGCGCAATGCTGAAGAGATATGTGTTTCCGCGGGTATCTCGCAGGCCCTAAGAGAAAAAGCTCGCTGCAAAAACTCAGCGCTTCAAAAAACCCGGAATCCTACTCAAATGGATAATTAAACAAGATATCTTGGCTCGCTCCGCGTCGCGTTCGCCATAAAATGATTAAGGAGAAAATTTGGGACCGATTGGTGTTTGCCCCGTGTTGATCGGACGTCTAGAAGCTTAGATATTCGCGAAAAACTTGCTGAACTTGCAAAAGTACTTGGTACTTGCTTGGTACTTGCCAAAGTACTCGGTACTTGCCAAAGTACTTGGTACTTGCTTGGTATTTGCATAAGTACTCGGTATTTGCCAAAGTACTTGGTACTTGCTTGGTATTTCCATACGTACTTGGTACTTGCTTGGTACTTGTAAAAGTACTTGGTACTTGCTTGGTACTTGCGAAAGTACTTGGTACTTGCACTCGCCCCCCCGTTCCCCCGACTCTACTCCCACACCTACCCCTCGGGATAATTCCGGGTTCGTCGGGTAGGAAAACTTGCCACTCTACTCCCCCCCCCCCCCCACAGAGCCATTTGGTATCGATCGGTGTTGATCCCGTGTCAATCGGTCGTCAATAAGCCGAGATATGCACGGCGAATTATTTCAATCGGCGTCGATCAGAATCTTCAGAACGGAGGGACCCACAGTCATTTCTGGCCGTATCTCACTTTTCCGAGATGTACGTCAAACTACGTATTTAAAACTACATATTCTACAGCCGAATCTTCCAACTGGGGGTACCTCAGACCGTGGGAACGACTCGGCTCAGCACTGCCGCACGCGCATTCAGCGGCGGCTTGTCGATTTTTCGAGTGTCGGCTGCCGATCTCCCGAGAGCCGGCCACCTGTCAGCCGCCGCTCGGCTCTGTGTTAAGCATATGGGGACGGCGAATTTCTCCCGGAGGGAAGCACCTCGCTCACAAAAGCACGTGAATCAGCCGCATTCCTTGTTATCGTCTAATGCTTAAGAGATATGTGTGTACGCAGCTATCTCGCAAGCCCTAACAGGAAAAGCTCGCTGCAAAAACTCAGCGCTTCAAAAAACCCGCAATCCTACTCAAATGGATATTTAAACAAGATATTACTTGCTCGCTGTCGCTCACGTGATTGGCCATAAAATTTGGAATCGATTGGTGCTTATCCCGTGTTAATCGGACGTCTAGAAGCTTAGATATTCGCGAAAAACTTGCTGAACTTGCAAAAGTACTTGGTACTTGCTTGTTACTTGCCAAAGTACTCAGTACTTGCCAAAGTACTTGGTACTTGCTTGGTATTGGCATAAGTACTCGGTATTTGCCAAAGTACTTGGTACTTGCTTGGTATTTGCAAAAGTACTTGGTACTTGCTTGGTACTTGTAAAAGTACTTGGTACTTGCTTGGTACTTGCAAAGATACTTTGTACTTGCTTAGTACTTGCAAAGGGACTTGGTACTTGCCTGGTACTTCGGGATAGTTTTCTACTTCGGGATAGTTCCGTGTTCGTCAGGTAGGAAAACTTGCCACTCTATTACAGGCTGCCCCCTCCCCCCCCCCAAGGTCCACCTCCCAAGTTTGTGATCGATCGGTGCTTGTCCGGTGTCGATCTGACATCTAGAATCTGAGATATAAGTATCAACGAAATACTGTCAGCCGCCAGTGACGTCATATGAACTCTTAGCCACCAGTGACGTCACGGCGACTGTCTGCCGCTCCGCCGTTTCTGTGGCCTGGCCGCTGGGGGCCGGCCGCTAGGTGGCATGAGATGCTGCCGCCAGCTGGCAGCACCTGTCAAGCGTGCGTGCCGGCCGACTGCGCAGGTGGCAGCACCTGCCCCGACTGGGCAATCGGCCGCCCATCTCCCCACCCCGCCCCTACCCAGCTGGCCGCCAGACCGTGGGAACGACTCGGCTCAGCGCTGCCGGCCGATGGACGGGGAAACCCCCCCCCCGCCGCCCGCCGCCCGCCACACTGCCGCCGGGCCGGCCGGTGGAATTTTCCAGCCGTCGGCCGGCCGCCGGCTGCCGAGATCTGCGGAACGGCGGTACCCACGCTCATCTTCGCACGCGCATTCAGCGGCGGCTTGTCGATTTTTCGAGTGTCGGCTGCCGATCTCCCGAGAGCCGGCCACCTGTCAGCCGCCGCTCGGCTCTGTGTTAAGCATATGGGGACGGCAAATTTCTCCCGGAGGGAAGTACCTCGCTCACAATCGCACGTGAATTCAGCCGCATTCCATGTCACGCGCAATGTTGAAGAGATATGTGTTTCCGCGGGTATCTCGCAAGCCCTAACAGGAAAAGCTCGCTGCGAAAACTGAGCGTTTCAAAAAACCCGCAATCCTACTCAAATAGTATACTATACAAGATATCTTGGCTCGCTACGCGTCGCGTTGGCCATAAAATGATTAAGGAGAAAATTTGGGACCGATTGGTGTTTGTCCCGTGTTGATCGGACGTCTAGAAGCTTAGATATTCGCGAAAAACTTGTTGAACTTGCCAAAATACCTGCCAGCTTGCTGTATCACCTGCTACTTGGTAATGTACTGAAAATTTGCTAATGTACTGAAAACCTGCCAAAGGTATTTACTTGCCTAAATACCGCAAAGAACTTGTTCTAAAATACTTGGTATTTACTTGCCTAAATACCGCAAAGAACTTATTCCTTTCCGACGTTTAAATCAGACGTCTTAAGACGACCAAAGACTTTCCAAATTTTTCTTGGTCTCAGTTCGTTTTGATTTGTTTTCAATGAATTGTTTGCAATTTGAGTTATGCTTAATTCCAATTCGTATTTTGTTTCACCTACCTATCATTTCTCACTTGTTTTATGCGTCCTACCTATTAAGCGATTACACTTACGTTGAAAGAGCCGGTGGGTGGTTATAATGCAATACCCTGCACGGTGAACAGCTTGCGAGTTTTGCAGCGGTGCGATTGCTGGGGCTTATCGCTGACTGAAAAGGGTAAATACAGTAAATACAGATGGCTGTGTTGGATCCCTTTGCTTTTGCCCAACATTCAGCGTTGGAATTGTGGCTTTACCGTCCCTCTTATTAAAGTTATCTAACTTTTTGTAGCTTCGTCAGGTTAGACACGACGCGCGGGGCGATATGCATCTGGCGGCCGCACGCGGAACTACCGCGCACGGCGGCTCTGGCCGGACGACTGCACAGGTGGCAGCACCTGCCCACATTTCACACCGCCGCCGGGCCGGCCGGTGGAATTTTCCAGCCGTCGGCCGGCCGGTGGCCGGCGAATTCCTCCCGGAGGGAAGCACCTCGCTCACAAAAGCACGTGAATCAGCCGCATTCCTGTGTGGCGCGCAATGCTGAAGAGATATGTGTGTACGCAGCTATCTCGCAAGCCCTAACAGGAAAAGCTCGCTGCAAAAACTGAGCAATTAAAAAAACCCGCAATCCTACTCAAATAGTATATTTAATTAAAATACTTGGTATTTACTTGCCTAAATACCGCGAAAAACTTGTAACTTTTTGTCGTTTAAATCAGACGACGATCAATTACCGCGAAAAACTTGTAACTTTTTGTCGTTTAAATCAGACGACGATCAATAATTTAGTCTCAGATCACTTTATCGAATTTTCAATTATTTATTTACAAATTGAACTGGTTTTCCTACCTATTAGATATGCATCCTACCTATTTGAAATGCGTTTCACCTACCTATCTATTATTTCCCACTTGCCTTTCGCGTGCTACCTATCGTGCGGTTATACCTGCATAATAATAGCCGGTGGATGCTTATAATGCAACACCCTGCACGGTGAACAGCTTGCGAGTTTTACAGCGGTGCGATTGCTGGGGCTTATTGCTGACTGAAAAGGGTAAATACGGTAAATACAGATGGCTGTGTTGGAACCCTTTGCTTTTGCCCAACATTCAGCGTTGGAATTGTGGCTTTACCGTCTCTCTTATTAAAGTTAGCTAACTTTTTGTAGATTCGTAAGGTTTGAAGCGACGCGCGTGGCGGTATCCATCTGGCGGCCGCACGCGGACCTACCGCGCACGGCGGCTCTGGCCGGACGACTGCACAGGTGGCAGCACCTGCCCCGACTGGGCATTTACGGCGACCCCGGCCGGCCGCCGGCTGCAGTGCCTGGATCTCCGGAACGGCGGTACCTCGCTCATTTTCGCTCGTGCATTCAGCGGCGGGTTGTCGATTTTTCGAGTGTCGGCTGCCGATCTCCCGAGAGCCGGCCACCTGTCAGCCGCCGCTCGGCTCTGTGTTAAGCATATGGGAACGGCGAATTTCTCCCGGAGGGAAGCACCTCGCTCACAATCGCACGTGAATTCAGCCGCATTCCATGTCACGCGCAATGTTGAAGAGATATGTGTTTCCGCGGGTATCTCGCAAGCCCTAACAGGAAAAGCTCGCTGCAAAAACTGAGCGTTTCAAAAAACCCGCAATCCTACTCAAATAGTATACTATACAAGATATCTTGGCTCGCTACGCGTCGCGTTGGCCATAAAATGATTAAGGAGAAAATTTGGGACCGATTGGTGTTTGTCCCGTGTTGATCGGACGTCTAGAAGCTTAGATATTCACGAAAAACTTGTTGAACTTGCCAAAGTACCTGCCAGCTTACTGTATCACCTGCTACTTGGTAATGTACTGAAAACTTGCTAATATACTGAAAACCAAAGTACTTGGTATTTACTTGCCTAAATACCGCAAAGAACTTGTTTCTTTCCGACGTTTAAATCAGACGTCTTAAGACGACCAAAGACTTTTCAAATTTCCCTTGGTCTCAGTTCGTTTTGATTTGTTTTCAATGAATTGTTTGCAATTTGAGATATGCGTATTACCAATTCGTATTTTTTTTCACCTACCTATCAATTCTCACTTGATTATTGCGTCCTACCTATTAAGCGATTACACTTACGTTGAAAGAGCCGGTGGGTGGTTATAATGCAATACCCTGCACGGTGAACAGCTTGCGAGTTTTGCAGCGGTGCGATTGCTGGGGCTTATCGCTGACTGAAAAGGGTAAATACAGTAAATACAGATGGCTGTGTTGGATCCCTTTGCTTTTGCCCAACATTCAGCGTTGGAATTGTGGCTTTACCGTCCCTCTTATTAAAGTTATCTAACTTTTTGTAGCTTCGTCAGGTTAGACACGACGCGCGCGGCGGTATCCATCTGTCGGCCGCTGGCGGAACTACCGCGCACGGCCCGCTTGCCGCACGGGCCTGGCGGCCGCCAGTGGAACTACTGCGCAGGTGGCAGCACCTGCCCGTGGAGAAGCGGCTGGCAATCGGCCGCCCCACTCCCCACCCCGCCCCCACCCAGCTTGCCGCCAGACCGTGGGAACGACTCGACTCAGCACTGCCGCACGCGCATTCAGCGGCGGGTTGTCGATTTTTCGAGTGTCGGCTGCCGATCTCCCGAGAGCCGGCCACCTGTCAGCCGCCGCTCGGCTCTGTGTTAAGCATATGGGGTATCTCACTTTTCCGAGATGTACGTCAAACTACGTATTTAAAACTACATATTCTACAGTCGAATCTTCCAACTGGGGGTACCTCACTCACAATCGCACGTGAATTCAGCCGCATTCCATGTCACGCGCAATGCTGAAGAGATATGTGTGCACGCAGATATCTCGCAAGCCCTAAGAGAAAAAGCTCGCTGCAAAAACTGAGCGTTTAAAAAAACCCGCAATCCTAGTCAAATAGTATACTATACAAGATATCTTGCGCTCGCTCCGCGTCGCTTTGGCAATCAAAGTATGAGGGAGAAAATTTGGGATCGATTGGTGTTCGTCCCGTGTTAATCGGACGTCTAGAAGCTTAGATATTCGCGAAAAACTTGTTGAACTTTCCAGAATACCTGCCAGCTTGCTGTTTGAACTTGCCAGAATACCTGCCAGCTTGCTGTATCACCTGCTACTTGGTAGTGTAGGTACTGAAAACTTGCTAATGTACTGAAAACCTGCCAAAGTACTTGGTATTTACTTGCCTAAATACCGCGAAAATCTTTTAACTTTTTGACGTTTAAATCAGACGACGATCAATAATTTGGTGGCAGATCGCTTTGTTGAATTAGCCATGATTTGCTTACAATTTGAGCTAAGATGCCTACTTAATTGAAATGCGTTTCACCTACCTGCCTATTATTCCCCTCTTGCTTTATGTGTCCTACCTATCTTGCGGTTATACCTGTTGTGAGCCGGTGGATGGTTATAATGGAATACCCTGCACGGTGAACAGCTTGCGAGTTTTACAGCGGTGCGATTGCTGGGGCTTATTGCTGACTGAACAGGGTAAATACAGTAAATACAGATGGCTGTGTTGGATCCCTTTGCTTTTGCCCAACATTCAGCGTTGGAATTGTGGCTTTACCGTCCCTCTTATTAAAGTTATCTAACTTTTTGTAGCTTCGTTAGGTTAGACGCGACGCGCGTGGCGATATCCATCTGGCGGCCGCTGGCGGAACTACCGCGCACGGCCCGCTTGCCGCACGGGCCTGGCGGCCGCCAGTGGAACTACTGCGCAGGTGGCAGCACCTGCCCGTGGAGAAGCGGCTGGCAATCGGCCGCCCCACTCCCCACCCCGCCCCCACCCAGCTGGCCGCCAGACCGTGGGAACGACTCGGCTCAGCGCTGCCGGCCGCTGGACGGGGAGACCCCGCCCCGCCGCCCGCCGCCCGACACACTGCCGCCGGGCCGGCCGGTGGAATTTTCCAGCCGTCTCTCCGGAACGGCGGTACCCCGCTCATCTTCGCACGCGCATTCAGCGGCGGCTTGTCGATTTTTCGAGTGTCGGCTGCCGATCTCCCGAGAGCCGGCCACCTGTCAGCCGCCGCTCGGCTCTGTGTTAAGCATATGGGGACGGCGAATTTCTCCCGGAGGGAAGCACCTCGCTCACAAAAGCACGTGAATTCAGCCGCATTCCATGTCACGCGCAATGCTGAAGAGATATGTCTGCACGCAGATATCTCGCAAGCCCTAAGAGAAAAAGCTCGCTGCAAAAACTCAGCGCTTCAAAAAACCCGCAATCCTACTCAAATAGTATATTATACAAGATATCTTGCGCTCGCTCCGCGTCGCTTTGGTAATCAAAGTATGAGGGAGAAAATTTGGGATCGATTGGTGTTTTTCCGGTGACGATCGGACGTCTAGAAGCTTCGATATTCGCGAAAAACATGCTGAACTTGATAAAGTACTTGGTACTTGCTTGGTACTTGCCAAAGTACTCGGTACTTGCCAAAGTACTTGGTACTTGCTTGGTATTTGCATAAGTACTCGGTATTTGCCAAAGTACTTGGTACTTGCTTGGTATTTGCAAAAGTACTTGGTACTTGCTTGGCACTTGTAAAAGTACTTGGTACTTGCTTGGTACTTGCAAAGATACTTTGTACTTGCTTAGGACTTGCAAAGTTACTTGGTACTTGCCTGGTACTACGGGATAGTTTTCTACCTCGGGATAGTTCCGTGTTCGTCAGGTAGGAAAACTTGCCACTCTATTCTAGGCTGCTGTCCCCTCCCTCCCCCCCCCCCCCAGGTCCACCGCCCAAGTTTGTGATCGATCGGTGCTTGTCCGGTGTCGATCTGACATCTAGAATCTGAGATATAAGTATCAACGAAATGCTGTCAGTCGCCAGTGACGTCATATGAACTGTTGGCCACCAGTGACGTCACGGCGACTTTCTGCCGCTCCGCCGTTTCTGTCGCCTGGCCGCTGGGGGCCGGCCGCTAGGTGGCATGAGATGCTGCCGCCAGCTGGCAGCACCTATCAAGCGTGCGTGCCGGTCGACTGCGCAGGTGGCAGCACCTCCCCGACTGTTCATTTACGGCGGCCAGGCCGGCCGCCGGCTGCCGCGATCTCCGGAACGGCAGTAGCCCGCTCATCTTCGCACGCGCATTCAGCGGCGGCTTGTCGATTTTTCGAGTGTCGGCTGCCGATCTCCCGAGAGCCGGCCACCTGTCAGCCGCCGCTCGGCTCTGTGTTAAGCATATGGGGACGGCGAATTTCTCCCGGAGGGAAGCACCTCGCTCACAAAAGCACGTGAATCAGCCGCATTCCTGGTCATCGTCTAATGCTTAAGAGATATGTGTGTACGCAGCTATCTCGCAAGCCCTAAGAGAAAAAGCTCGCTGCAAAAACTCGGCGTTTCAAAAAACCCGCAATCCTACTCAAATGGATAATTAAACAAGATATCTTGCGCTCGCTCCGCGTCGCTTTGGCCATAAAAAGATTTAGGAGAAAATTTGGGATCGAATGGTGTTTTTCCGGTGACGATCGGACGTCTAGAAGCTTCGATATTGGCGAAAAACTTGCTGAACTTGCAAAAGTACTTGATACTTGCTTGGTACTTGCCAAAGTACTCGGTACTTGCCAAAGTACTTGGTACTTGCTTGTTATTTGCATAAGTACTCGGTATTTGCCAAAGTACTTGGTACTTGCTTGGTATTTGCATAAGTACTTGGTACTTGCTTGGTACTTGTAAAAGTACTTGGTACTTGCTTGGTACTTGCAAAGATACATTGTACTTGCTTAGAACTTGCAAAGTTACTTGGTACTTGCCTGGTACTTCGGGATAGTTTTCTACCTCGGGATAGTTCCGTGTTCGTCAGGTAGGAAAACTTGCCACTCTATTCCAGGCTGCTGCCCCCTCCCTCCCCCCCCCCAGGTCCACCGCCTAAGTTTGTGATCGATCGGTGCTTGTCCGGTGTCGATCTGACATCTAGAATCTGAGATATAAGCATCAACGAAATGCTGTCAGTCGCCAGTGACGTCCTATGAACTGTTGGCCACCAGTGACGTCACGGCGACTTTCTGCCGCTCCGCCGTTTCTGTTGCCTGGCCGCTGGGGGCCAGCCGCTAGGTGGCATGAGATGCTGCCGCCAGCTGGCAGCACCTATCAAGCGTGCGTGCCGGCCGACTGTGCAGGTGGCAGCACCTGCCCCGACACCTGCCGGTGGAGAAGCGGCTGGCAATCGGCCGCCCCACTCCCCACCCCGCCCCCACCCAGCTGGCCGCCAGACCGTGGGAACGACTCGGCTCAGCGCTGCCGGCCGATGGACGGGGAAACCCCGCCCCGCCGCCCGCCGCCCGCCACACTGCCGCCGGGCCGGCCGGTGGAATTTTCCAGCCGTCGGCCGTTCGCCGGCTGCCGAGATCTGCGGAACGGCGGTACCCACGCTCATCTTCGCACGCGCATTCAGCGGCGGCTTGTCGATTTTTCGAGTGTCGGCTGCCGATCTCCCGTGAGCCGGCCACCTGTCAGCCGCCGCTCGGCTCTGTGTTAAGCATATGGGGACGGCGAATTTCTCCCGGAGGGAAGCACCTCGCTCACAAAAGCACGTGAATCAGCCGCATTCCTGTGTGGCGCGCAATGCTGAAGAGATATGTGTTTCCGCGGGTATCTCGCAGGCCCTAAGAGAAAAAGCTCGCTGCAAAAACTCAGCGCTTCAAAAAACCCGCAATCCTACTCAAATGGATAATTACACAAGATATCTTGCGCTCGCTCCGCGTCGCTTTGGTAATCAAAGTATGAGGGAGAAAATTTGGGATCGATTGGTGTTTTTCCGGTGACGATCGGACGTCTAGAAGCTTCGATATTCGCGAAAAACATGCTGAACTTGATAAAGTACTTGGTACTTGCTTGGTACTTGCCAAAGTACTCGGTACTTGCCAAAGTACTTGGTACTTGCTTGGTATTTGCATAAGTACTCGGTATTTGCCAAAGTACTTGGTACTTGCTTGGTATTTGCAAAAGTACTTGGTACTTGCTTGGCACTTGTAAAAGTACTTGGTACTTGCTTGGTACTTGCAAAGATACTTTGTACTTGCTTAGGACTTGCAAAGTTACTTGGTACTTGCCTGGTACTACGGGATAGTTTTCTACCTCGGGATAGTTCCGTGTTCGTCAGGTAGGAAAACTTGCCACTCTATTCTAGGCTGCTGTCCCCTCCCTCCCCCCCCCCCCCCAGGTCCACCGCCCAAGTTTGTGATCGATCGGTGCTTGTCCGGTGTCGATCTGACATCTAGAATCTGAGATATAAGTATCAACGAAATGCTGTCAGTCGCCAGTGACGTCATATGAACTGTTGGCCACCAGTGACGTCACGGCGACTTTCTGCCGCTCCGCCGTTTCTGTCGCCTGGCCGCTGGGGGCCGGCCGCTAGGTGGCATGAGATGCTGCCGCCAGCTGGCAGCACCTATCAAGCGTGCGTGCCGGTCGACTGCGCAGGTGGCAGCACCTCCCCGACTGTTCATTTACGGCGGCCAGGCCGGCCGCCGGCTGCCGCGATCTCCGGAACGGCAGTAGCCCGCTCATCTTCGCACGCGCATTCAGCGGCGGCTTGTCGATTTTTCGAGTGTCGGCTGCCGATCTCCCGAGAGCCGGCCACCTGTCAGCCGCCGCTCGGCTCTGTGTTAAGCATATGGGGACGGCGAATTTCTCCCGGAGGGAAGCACCTCGCTCACAAAAGCACGTGAATCAGCCGCATTCCTGGTCATCGTCTAATGCTTAAGAGATATGTGTGTACGCAGCTATCTCGCAAGCCCTAAGAGAAAAAGCTCGCTGCAAAAACTCGGCGTTTCAAAAAACCCGCAATCCTACTCAAATGGATAATTAAACAAGATATCTTGGCTCGCTCCGCGTCGCTTTGGCCATAAAAAGATTCGGGAGAAAATTTGGGATCGAATGGTGTTTTTCCGGTGACAATCGGACGTCTAGAAGCTTCGATACTGGCGAAAAACTTGCTGAACTTGCAAAAGTACTTGGTACTTGCTTGGTACTTGCCAAAGTACTCGGTACTTGCCAAAGTACTTGGTACTTGCTTGGTATTTGCATAAGTACTCGGTATTTGCCAAAGTACTTGGTACTTGCTTGGTATTTCCATAAGTACTTGGTACTTGTAAAAGTACTTGGTACTTGCTTGGTACTTGCGAAAGTACTTGGTACTTGTACTCGCCCCCCCCGTTCCCCCGACTCTACTCCCACCCCTACCCCCTCGGGATAATTCCGGGTCCGTCGGGTAGGAAAACTTGCCACTCTATCCCCCCCCCCCGAGCCATTTGGTATCGATCGGTGTTTGTCCCGTGTCAATCGGTCGTCAATAAGCCGAGATATGCACGGCGAATTATTTCAATCGGCGTCGATCAGAATCTTCAGAACGGAGGGACCCACACTCATTTCTGGCCGTATCTCACTTTTCCGAGATGTACGTCAAACTACGTATTTAAAACTACATATTCTACAGCCGAATCTTCAAACTGGGGGTACCTCAGACCGTGGGAACGACTCGGCTCAGGACTGCCGCACGCGCATTCAGCGGCGGCTTGTCGATTTTTCGAGTGTCGGCTGCCGATCTCCCGAGAGCCGGCCACCTGTCAGCCGCCGCTCGGCTCTGTGTTAAGCATATGGGGACGGCGAATTTCTCCCGGAGGGAAGCACCTCGCTCACAATCGCACGTGAATTCAGCCGCATTCCATGTAACGCGCAATGCTGAAGAGATATGTGTGTACGCAGCTATCTCGCAAGCCCTAACAGGAAAAGCTCGCTGCGAAAACTGAGCGTTTCAAAAAACCCGAAATCCTACTCAAATGGATATATAAACAAGATATCTTGCGCTCGCTCCGCGTCGCTTTGGTAATCAAAGTATGAGGGAGAAAATTTGGGATCGATTGGTGTTTTTCCGGTGACGATCGGACGTCTAGAAGCTTCGATATTCGCGAAAAACATGCTGAACTTGATAAAGTACTTGGTACTTGCTTGGTACTTGCCAAAGTACTCGGTACTTGCCAAAGTACTTGGTACTTGCTTGGTATTTGCATAAGTACTCGGTATTTGCCAAAGTACTTGGTACTTGCTTGGTATTTGCAAAAGTACTTGGTACTTGCTTGGCACTTGTAAAAGTACTTGGTACTTGCTTGGTACTTGCAAAGATACTTTGTACTTGCTTAGGACTTGCAAAGTTACTTGGTACTTGCCTGGTACTACGGGATAGTTTTCTACCTCGGGATAGTTCCGTGTTCGTCAGGTAGGAAAACTTGCCACTCTATTCTAGGCTGCTGTCCCCTCCCTCCCCCCCCCCCCCAGGTCCACCGCCCAAGTTTGTGATCGATCGGTGCTTGTCCGGTGTCGATCTGACATCTAGAATCTGAGATATAAGTATCAACGAAATGCTGTCAGTCGCCAGTGACGTCATATGAACTGTTGGCCACCAGTGACGTCACGGCGACTTTCTGCCGCTCCGCCGTTTCTGTCGCCTGGCCGCTGGGGGCCGGCCGCTAGGTGGCATGAGATGCTGCCGCCAGCTGGCAGCACCTATCAAGCGTGCGTGCCGGTCGACTGCGCAGGTGGCAGCACCTCCCCGACTGTTCATTTACGGCGGCCAGGCCGGCCGCCGGCTGCCGCGATCTCCGGAACGGCAGTAGCCCGCTCATCTTCGCACGCGCATTCAGCGGCGGCTTGTCGATTTTTCGAGTGTCGGCTGCCGATCTCCCGAGAGCCGGCCACCTGTCAGCCGCCGCTCGGCTCTGTGTTAAGCATATGGGGACGGCGAATTTCTCCCGGAGGGAAGCACCTCGCTCACAAAAGCACGTGAATCAGCCGCATTCCTGGTCATCGTCTAATGCTTAAGAGATATGTGTGTACGCAGCTATCTCGCAAGCCCTAAGAGAAAAAGCTCGCTGCAAAAACTCGGCGTTTCAAAAAACCCGCAATCCTACTCAAATGGATAATTAAACAAGATATCTTGCGCTCGCTCCGCGTCGCTTTGGCCATAAAAAGATTTAGGAGAAAATTTGGGATCGAATGGTGTTTTTCCGGTGACGATCGGACGTCTAGAAGCTTCGATATTGGCGAAAAACTTGCTGAACTTGCAAAAGTACTTGATACTTGCTTGGTACTTGCCAAAGTACTCGGTACTTGCCAAAGTACTTGGTACTTGCTTGTTATTTGCATAAGTACTCGGTATTTGCCAAAGTACTTGGTACTTGCTTGGTATTTGCATAAGTACTTGGTACTTGCTTGGTACTTGTAAAAGTACTTGGTACTTGCTTGGTACTTGCAAAGATACATTGTACTTGCTTAGAACTTGCAAAGTTACTTGGTACTTGCCTGGTACTTCGGGATAGTTTTCTACCTCGGGATAGTTCCGTGTTCGTCAGGTAGGAAAACTTGCCACTCTATTCCAGGCTGCTGCCCCCTCCCTCCCCCCCCCCCCCCCCCAGGTCCACCGCCTAAGTTTGTGATCGATCGGTGCTTGTCCGGTGTCGATCTGACATCTAGAATCTGAGATATAAGCATCAACGAAATGCTGTCAGTCGCCAGTGACGTCCTATGAACTGTTGGCCACCAGTGACGTCACGGCGACTTTCTGCCGCTCCGCCGTTTCTGTTGCCTGGCCGCTGGGGGCCAGCCGCTAGGTGGCATGAGATGCTGCCGCCAGCTGGCAGCACCTATCAAGCGTGCGTGCCGGCCGACTGTGCAGGTGGCAGCACCTGCCCCGATACCTGCCGGTGGAGAAGCGGCTGGCAATCGGCCGCCCCACTCCCCACCCCGCCCCCACCCAGCTGGCCGCCAGACCGTGGGAACGACTCGGCTCAGCGCTGCCGGCCGATGGACGGGGAAACCCCGCCCCGCCGCCCGCCGCCCGCCACACTGCCGCCGGGCCGGCCGGTGGAATTTTCCAGCCGTCGGCCGTTCGCCGGCTGCCGAGATCTGCGGAACGGCGGTACCCACGCTCATCTTCGCACGCGCATTCAGCGGCGGCTTGTCGATTTTTCGAGTGTCGGCTGCCGATCTCCCGTGAGCCGGCCACCTGTCAGCCGCCGCTCGGCTCTGTGTTAAGCATATGGGGACGGCGAATTTCTCCCGGAGGGAAGCACCTCGCTCACAAAAGCACGTGAATCAGCCGCATTCCTGTGTGGCGCGCAATGCTGAAGAGATATGTGTTTCCGCGGGTATCTCGCAGGCCCTAAGAGAAAAAGCTCGCTGCAAAAACTCAGCGCTTCAAAAAACCCGCAATCCTACTCAAATGGATAATTAAACAAGATATCTTGGCTCGCTACGCGTCGCGTTGGCCATAAAATGATTAAGGAGAAAATTTGGGACCGATTGGTGTTTGTCCCGTGTTGATCGGACGTCTAGAAGCTTAGATATTCGCGAAAAACTTGTTGAACTTGCCAAAATACCTGCCAGCTTGCTGTATCACCTGCTACTTGGTAATGTACTGAAAATTTGCTAATGTACTGAAAACCTGCCAAAGGTATTAACTTGCCTAAATACCGCAAAGAACTTGTTCTAAAATACTTGGTATTTACTTGCCTAAATACCGCAAAGAACTTATTCCTTTCCGACGTTTAAATCAGACGTCTTAAGACGACCAAACACTTTCCAATTTTCCCTTGGTCTCAGTTCGTTTTGATTTGTTTTCAATGATTTGTTTGCAATTTGAGTTATGCTTAATTCCAATTCATATTTTGTATCATCTACCTATCATTTCTCACTTGTTTTATGCGTCCTACCTATTAAGCGATTACCCTTACGTTGAAAGAGCCGGTGGGTGATTATAATGCAATACCGTGCACGGTGAACAGCTTGCGAGTTTTGCAGCGGTGCGATTGCTGGGGCTTATCGCTGACTGAAAAGGGTAAATACAGTAAATACAGATGGCTGTGTTGGATCCCTTTGCTTTTGCCCAACATTCAGCGTTGGAATTGTGGCTTTACCGTCCCTCTTATTAAAGTTATCTAACTTTTTGTAGCTTCGTCAGGTTAGACACGACGCGCGGGGCGATATGCATCTGGCGGCCGCACGCGGAACTACCGCGCACGGCGGCTCTGGCCGGACGACTGCACAGGTGGCAGCACCTGCCCACATTGCACACCGCCGCCGGGCCGGCCGGTGGAATTTTCCAGCCGTCGGCCGGCCGGTGGCCGGCGAATTTCTCCCGGAGGGAAGCACCTTGCTCACAAAAGCACGTGAATCAGCCGCATTCCTGTGTGGCGCGCAATGCTGAAGAGATATGTGTGTACGCAGCTATCTCGCAAGCCCTAACAGGAAAAGCTCGCTGCAAAAACTGAGCAATTCAAAAAACCCGCAGTCCTACTCAAATAGTATATTTAATTAAATTAAATTACGCCATCCCCCTGGCGCAATTTACATCAGTTGTTGGTAAATGCGCCCTTTTGCATGTTTTTGAAAAAGCAACTGTCAGAAGGAAACGAAACATTCTTAATTGATCGGGAGGCTCTTAAATCGTAGCCAATGAGTTCCTCTTTGAAATGGTGAACAGTGCATGCTTACATCTCTAGTGGTTTTCTTACAATTAGCGTTTTTCCTTAAGGTGGCGCAATTCACCCTCCTTCCCCTACTGGAAGGTCGGGCACGCGGATTTATGACCTTACCACTATAAATCCTCTTTGAAATGGTGAACAGTGCATGCTTACATCTCTAGTGGTTTTCTTACAATTAGCGTTTTTCCTTAAGGTGGCGCAATTCACCCTCCTTCCCCTACTGGAAGGTCGGGCACGCGGATTTATGACCTTACCACTATAAAACAATTCGGAAAAGTACAGATACCTACCTCTTGCTTTGAACAAGCATGTGAAACCCAGAGAGCATTTTCAGACTATGACATTTACCCATATAGTTGTGTGGCGGCGGGAGAGAGTAGGTACACCGACCTCTGGAGACCAAAGGTTCCTGGCTTTCAAAATTGGCATCTGAGGGCCGCGCGCGACTCCTGCGGGCTTCGTAACGGCTCTATTGGGGCTCACTCAACCTGCCTAATCCTCATGCTGAAAAGACTGGCCTTGAGCCCTGAGGATTTCATCAGTCTCTGCCAGCCCCAAGACCCACAACGGCTCATGGGGTCTCGATGTCGAAATATGAGGGAATCTACGCGGGACCATCAGGACGTAAAGTGATCTCGATCAGGACCAACGTAAGGCTGTAGAGGAGTCTGCGTAAGCCCTCTGATCTTCAGAAGCCCACCCATGTATGTTTTCACTTAGAGGCCAGATTAGGGCCCTCAGAGACCAGTACAGGGCCTGCAAACTGCAAAGGCCAGTAGTTTGAGACCATCAGAGACCGAGTTGGGCTCTCAGAGGCTAATATGGGTCCTTACTCATTACAGGCCAACATGGGGCCCTCAGATGTCAGCGTGGGGCTCTAAAAGACCGGCATGAGCCGTCGTTGGACCCCAGAGGCCAGCAGAGGGCCCTCAAAGGCCAAGATGGGCCCTCCTCAGAGGCCAATGCAGGCCCTTAGAGGCCGGCATCGGGTCTTTAGCAGCTAGTGCGGGGCCCTCATTGGCACCTAAAGGTTCGTCTTAGGACACCAGAGACAGAAATAAGGCCACCAGAGACCGGTGTGAGACGCTCAGACGCCGGTTGGGGCCCTGAGGCCGGTTAGGGGCCCTCATAGGCCAGATGTGGGGCTTAAGAGGTCGATGTGGGCTCTTAGCGGCCAACGTGGGCGCTTGACCGCCACTAAAGTTCCCTCAGAGGTCAGTGTAGGACGCTCAAAGACCGGTGTGGGAGCTATATTAATAGCTTGGAGTGGGTTTTTTGAGCCTCGTGACGATCGAATAAGGGCCAGGGCCCCATACACCTATGGAGGCCAATCGGTTGTTTGAGGGGGGGGGGGCAAATGATATCATGGCCCCCTTTATTGGCCTTTGGGGGGCATGGCCCTGATGCCCCTCCCCCCCCCACGCGACCGCCACTGTGTACACATTACACACAGGCCTCTGAGATTGCATACTAGCTCATGCAAACTCTATGCAGGCCCCGGAGGTCCCACGCTAATCCTTAAGAAACCAAGCCGGCATACGACGTCACCACCGGGCTTCTGAGGTGCACCGCACCAACCCATGAGGTCTTACTTTAGTGTCGTAGAGCCACGCTCATTTGGCAGGGCCCACCCGCCACTGCCGAAGAGGGTCTCATGCCAGCCATTGCTGGGCCTACGAGAGCCTCAAGTAAACCCACGCTGATATTCCATATAAGATCCGGCCTTACTCGTGAGCCGGTGCCAGCGACGCTGACCGCCAAATTGACAGAATGCGAAGCTGAGCCCACTCATGAGTAAAATTTACGTCCTTTGATGGCGCAAGAAAGAAAATGAAACATACAAAAAGCTTTCTAGGACTTTTGTTCGATCTGAAAGGTGGGGCCAAAAGATAGTATGGCCCCACCTTTCAGCACCAAAGGGGGGGGGCCATGGCCCCCGTGGCCCCCCCCCCCGGGACCGCCTGTGAATGTTTTACAAAATATATGATTAAAATTAAATAATCTTAGTCTACATAATTTAACAATAAATTATGTTTCATACTGAACTATAGACCTAGATTGTGAAATGCTCATTATCATTTTCCATAAACGGCAAAATGATAATGTTTCGCAATTCGCAGTGTTTTGTTGACAATCGTCTCCTTTTTAAATGCGCGATTAAATACGGGGTAGTGAAGGCGTTCCATATAGGTACTTATAAATATTATTGGTTGGTATCCCTCAAGCTAACCGCCATTCTCCATTTGTTTCAGAATTGGAGAAGATCCAGCCGGCGATAGTCCGTCTCTCTGCCCGGCACCGACCGTCCCGTCGAGTCGCACTCCGCCTCGCCCAGCTGTGTTACCCGCAACCCCGTGGCACTTCGACCCAGGCGCATTGTGAGCCCGAGCGCAGAAGTGCATTTATTCGTGCAGCCATTACAGTGTATTGTGAGAGCGAATTTTGTGGCCAGTGACATCAGCCATTTAGGATTCCTCTCGATGTTGTGATTGCAGTTCTCAGACAGGTGTTTTGTGAGTGAGATGCTCAGCATCGCTGATGTTGAGATAACGGTGCTGTGCTTCATATCGCGAGTCTTTTAGCATGTGATATAATTGCTCAGTTCAATGTCCATGGCTGTGCGATGAAGCTTTGCTACCTTTTCAAAGGATATGGCCTTGCCTTGGATCGGTTTACGTCCCACCGCAAGTGCTGGCAATGCGGGTCCCGGTGATGATATATGTGCAACGTGCGTAGGTACAACATGATGCGCTGTGTAATCAAATGATAGCATTGGATGGCTGTATGGTATATTGTGGTTGCACGTTTTGTGGTGAAAATAAAAACGCAAACACATGTGTTCTTTGATTTGCCTGAAGGCAAAACAAACGAGGAGTGTGGATTTGGAAAAGGGCTTTATTGGTTATTGATAAATCCAGCATAGCCTATCTGTTGTTGAACGCATATATACAAAAAAGTTTTACGTTTGTCAGAATAATACCAGGTTGAATTATAAATCAGCGAGGAACATGGATCGCGGTGCAATGACATTTATTGCGGCAGAGCTACGGAGAGAAGCTGATCCCGAACGATTAACGAACAATGTTACCCAAACAAATGCCGCCAATTACGTTTCGGAAGTAAAACCTGCATCTGCAGGTTATCTGGCACAGCTCCTTTGCAGATTCTGACAAAAAATTGGATAAAATGTTTCAAAGCAAAAAGGCATGTGTCGCTCGAAACCCTCCGGAGGCCGAACTTTTAAAGTTAATGAGTGTCACCAGCCGGCCACAAGGAGAGGGATTAGTGACCGGGCGCCTGATACCCGTGTGGGAAGGGTCAGAAATTCAATCTACTTCACCGGTCGAAACAGCGGGATAGCGGACAAGGGGTGGAGGGGGCTCCCTGAGTCTCATTAGTCCTGCGCAGCGGTTAAACGGTCATCGGAGCTCAAAACTTTGGAATTTTAACGATCGGGAAGCCTCAGGTAGCCTAAATGCCGATTATATCGACGCTGGTGAGTCGTGTGCAGGATATGCTGCAAGGTTTAGGCTCACAATTTCCCATACATGGAACATTGCACGTTTAAATCGAGAAAGCCAGGCATTAAAATGACACGTGCATTATACTGCACTTTTGAAACATACAAGAAGTCAATGCTGATTGGTTTCCGAGACATGCAGGAAAATATGTTTTCCTGCACCTTTCGACGTTTTCCTGCACCCCTCGACGTTTTCCTGCACCTCTCAAATATATGACGTCATTATGAATGACGTCACATCATAAAGTTGAAGAGCATCACTTTGCTTCTTATAACTTCATTTTATCTATCGTCTATTTCATTTGATTGGCTTATGATATACCTACCTACATTGTGTTTGATGCAAGGATTTTATCATTTGTCATGAATAAAGTGAAACATCACCATATAAAACTTGAACTTTGACGCTATTTCTTTGTTGCCTCAATTTCTTCAAGGACCTTTTCCATCACACCTTTAAGAACGTCTTCTTTATCTGACTCTATAGCCATGAAAGACTCAACAAGGTTGAAATTGGGGCGTTTTGGTTCCTCCATAACATTTGCAACGCTCCCTAAAATGGTACGCATGTATGGGAAATAGCTTCCTGCCCTGAGCTGGGAAAATTTAATGGTGTCACCTCGTATTGTTAGGTTAATGGAAAGTACCTCGGGCCTACCGGCCCTCGGTACTTTCGATTAAAAACCTCGGTGACACCATTAAATTTTCCCAGCCCCGGGCAGGAATGTATTATCTTTCACCACCCTCGTACAGTCCCTGGCTCTGTCCTTTCTCAGATTCAGACAGTAGTATGCCACGTATATTCTCATACAGCATGGTTTTCAACACTTCCAATCGGACTCTTTGTATGTGGGATACACAGAAGCAAACTTGTCTTGGATGAAGCTGTTAAAATCTATCGGCTGGTAGCGAGGGTCGCCGTCGAGTGGCGCCACTGTCGTGCCCTGGTCCGGCTGCACGAAAAAGGCCATGGACTGGCGTGCGGTGCCCCTGGCCTGCTCGCTGGTGGGCAGCAGCACGCGGTGATTGGTGGCCCGCAGCCGGCCTGACGTCATCAGCTCAATGACGTCACCGATGTTGATCAGGATCGTGTCCGGAATGGGCTCTGCACTGATCCACTGGCCATCTGACATCTCAACCTGGGGAATGAACCGTTCACGTTACGTTGTGATATTGTAAAAAGGGCAAATGAGCTATAAGTGACCACGCATTTGTTTCTGGTAAGAAGGTGGACTTACACTGACCGGCCCTTGACTTTGCAGCAGATCGGCATGCTCATTGCTCCTCGCAAAGAGCACCTCTCACCTCCAGTCCTCCGACTCCATGCTGGAACAGCAGCGTCAGCGTGCTGAAGTCGGTGTGCGCGCCGCAGCGGGTCTGGCAGCGACCGGCGGCCGCGCCGCCCGCCGCCGGGTAGTGCAGCAGCCGCAGCACGGTCCAGCCGCCCGGCTGCAGCTGCCGCCGGTGGCAGCTGGTCAGCAGCTGGCCGCTGCCCAGCGCGGCGTCCAGCGCGGCCAGCAGCCGCTCGGAGAGCTGACGACAGGCGGTGCCGATCCGCCGCAGCTGCGGGCCCAGCTGGGGCGCCACACCGTCCGGGCAGGCCTGCAAGGACAGAACGGGGAACTAGTTGTAACCACACTCATGTTATGCAGGCCCTGGGAGTGACCAGCTTCTCCGGCTTCTCTACGGAGACTACGTAGTGATTCAGACTCAGAGGTTTTCCATGCGTACTCTGCAGCGACGAATGAAAAACGGCTGATATAGAAAACTATGAAGCATGAACGTTTCAGAGGCAACAGACGCATGTAAAGTGTTCTTAAAACTTAAATGAGTTGTCCCACGACTCACGTCCTCCAGGCAGCGCAGGTCGAAGCACTCCTTGAGGTCGGTGACGCCGGCGGCAGGGTCAGTGGCGTTGGTCGAGTTGTCACCGGCGATTGGCGTGTAGCCTGTGTACCCCGTCCTGACGAAACGCTCGTAGGCCAGCTTCTGCTCCGTATCGAGGTCAAAGAAGCCCTTGGCGAAGGCGAAGGTGTCGTCCTGCAGCTGCTGGCTGATGCCATGGTTGGAGAGGTAGGCGAAGCCGGTGCTGGAGAAGGAGTCGACGATGTCGCGACCCACGTTCAGGAGGTCATCCCGAGAAGGCTCCGGAACACCCAGGCCCGAGGCGGGAGTACACAGAGAGTTATTTCTTTAGTGGTACTTAATCGACTCCACCGATAGAAAACAATTCTAAGATATCCTTGTGAAATCTTTAAAAATAATCATCTCAAAATAAATGCGTTTGGAAAGCTTCATTTTCTTACAAAGGTCAAGTGTCTGTGCTTACCTACATATGTTCATCCCGTGCTACAAGTGGCACAGATTGGCGATGGGCATTTGACCATATAAGGCATCCTGCAGTGGTAGGTATACCTAATACTCAAGGCATTTAAGTTGGGACAGGTCTCTATACATTATGCTGGTAGTACATTGTTAACACTCACCGATCTTCCCAATGTCGACGAGGCGAATAGTAGTCATATGTGAGCTCTGCGCCAGGCACTACATACACTCGCGGCGCATTCACTACAAATGAGCATCAGCTCGGCGAGCGTAGACCGTACCAGACTGACATACCACCCGACGCGGTGCTAACTGCTAATGTTTATAAATACGGGTGGGAGTTCAACGTGCCAGTATGTTCAGACCGACTGAGAGCGCCATCGCACAGGCTCGCAGCGACCGAGTCCGTCCCGTTGGGACAAGGAGATACCTATATATGTACATACATACGTATTTACGTCCGGAATGGGGCACGGCATGCTCAGCCGTTCAATCTGTAATCTTATATAGGCCTGTAGGGATATACCTACTCTTACTGCAGAACTGCCATCACCGGCTGCCCAGTGCCCGGGTGGCGAGTGGGTTGACCGTCGACTTAAGTTCAGTATCACTTTGTTGAGCTATGGTAGGCCTTTTCGGTCCGTGATGACCATGAAGGAACAGAGGAAGGCCGAAGGAGACGTTGGGCTCATGCCTCGAACTCCGGTCACCGATTGGTGCACCGCAATGCTGAAACCGTCCCACTGGGGCTGAATGGTCCAACTTCGGATGGATTATACGATGTTGTATGACTATATAGCTACTTTACCCCCATTAGCCCTTAGACAGCTCGCCCTGCGCCCTGCCACCGCACCGTTTCAGTGCGAAGAAACGGTCACCCTCACCCCCAAAGACGTTTTTGTTTGCCCCCGAAGACGGGAATACCTAACCCAGGGCACCTAACCGTTCTAATCACCACCAACGGCTGTCGCCTGTCGGGTGGCGTGGTCGGGTCAGTCGGGTGGCCTGGGCAAGATGCTCGATCGAGGATGTGGATGGGCTGGTCCTGAGGCCGAGGATAACGAATACGAATATGAATATCACTATTTTGATTTGCTGCACAATAACACATTACACAAGCCAACCTCATGTCCTCTCAGTTCTATATACTCTGCTCTCATCCTCATGCATTGGTCGCTACAGAGCGCCCTTGCCCGGGCTCTCCAAAAGACTCAGTTCGGGTCCCCGTGCCTAGATGGCGCGCGCGACTCGTTGTCACAGCTGATTCATGGCCGCTTGCGTTCAGCTGACTGCGGGCAATAGTTGGCCGCCGGGTCGCCGAGGGCGGATGTGTTGCAGTTGGAAACTGAGAGTGGGAGTTGTGGTGCGGTGGAGAAACTGTTCGACACGGTCCTGTTCTGTCTAGGGATCTAAACAGTGACTTTACCAAAGTCTGCTGTAAGCCTCGCCGCCGTTTTCCTGGCCGCCTTCGCAGTTCGCTGGCCAGCTGCGGTCCCAGTCCAAGTTGAAGTCCAGACGCGTGTGCAAGTGCAAGTGCAGGGCATCGGACAAATTTGACAGGTGGCAAACCAGGTAAGGATTGCGTTTAATTGACATCAACTAGATTTGTTCATGATTGATCAATTTTTATTGCATTGAATATTGATTGATGTTTTCCTCTGATCCACAACACAGGTTCAAGACTTCCAAGACAGTCACAGACAGACAGAGTCAGAGTGAAGACAGTTCAACTAGCCCCGGTCCCACTAGGCGATGCGACCACTTACGACCGCCCACGATCGGTGGTCGGCAAAAGGTTGTCGCAATTCTTTAAGAGCTCGTACGATTGGATGTTGATATGAGCGACTTGTCTTCAGACGTCGCGAGGTCATTTTGGTCGCCAAGAGGTTTTTGATGATGCACTAAAAACCTCCTGGCGACCGATTTGGTCGCAAAGAGTTCGCGAGAAACCGCAACAAGTCTTTCATTGTTCGCTAGTAGGAGGGCGAGTATCGCACGACAGGCTTCGGTGGTCCCGGGCAGTCGGGAGCGGTCGGCGGTCGTATACAAGTCGCCGATAATCGCACGGCGTTCTTCCCAACATCAGCAACCAGTCGCGAGACCACCGAGGTTCGATCGTCGAACAATCGCACGATGGTGGCCGATTGCACGGCACTAGTCGGCAATTAGTCGGCGACTGTGGTACGGACATCTCATATCTCATACCGACCCTTGTCACACGGCTGCGAACATAGTGCTCTCACTTTGAGATCAGCCGTAGACGATGAAGGGGATACGTAAAAAATCGTCCATTTCCAGTAGATTTTCAAATAAAAACAGCGCAAGAAGAAATAAGTGATGCACCGCCTACTACATCCCGGCAGTTGCTGGGGTATTTCGCCACCCGCCGTTTGCTGGGGGGGGGGGGGGGGGCGTTAAAGCCCCCAGACGATAACTCGAGAACCAATAGGCGCAGCGAAACGCACGAGGCGGAAACGAAAGAACGCAACGAGACGCTTCAGATGAGTACTTTAAAGTTAAATTTTGAGGTCACAGGTCGGGTCAAGGTCAGGTCAAACACCTGAAATCGGGCTTTCAGTAGCATGGACTTCAGAACCTCGCAATGGGCATCTCTCGTCATAAACTCTGTCAGAACGGTGCACAAGCCATCATACGAGTATAAGGCCTACAAGAGTGTCAGATTCATGTAGAGGTCAGTCAAGCGTAGGTCAGGCCAGGGTCAAGGTCAGGTCAACCAGGTAGGCTAATATCCTCGAAAATCAAAACTGATATTCGCAGCCTGTGACACATGTTTTATGGGTAATTTTGGACGTAGAACACGATGGTGGCATTCATTTTATCATATGTGTATGTGTTTGGTTCAAAAAGTTCAATTTAAGAAATGCATGTATCATGGTCGTGAAGAAGTCACGAGAATTTGCCAAGATTCAGTTCAAGATTTTGGAAAATGCGGAGCTATAATAAAAATTGAAGATAGCTATTTGATTGTTCATGGTATTGGCAGTCTAATGGCGTTTACGGCATGTCTGTATCTTTATTCTGTGATTTTATATGATTTTTTCGAACATATGCCGTTTTTGGTCGAAAATTCAGAAATCATGACGTCACTAAAACCGTGATATCTCAAAAACTTTCTGACCTATTTTTTTTAAACTCTGTCACAATAAACTTCAATCTATTCCCTACAGGTACCTAAATTTTGGCGCGCCTGCGGCGCGCCGTTTTAATGCTATAGCGCGGCGAAAAAAGTGGGGGCCTTTAACGCTCCCCCCAGCAACTCGCGGGATATAGTGCCTCTCAGGAGTCTGATGGGATCCGGCCCAAAAAGCCCGACGCTTCCAGGCGGCCCAGCTCCAGAACATGGGGTACACGACACGGAAAGTGACCAAGAAAAAGAGAATTGCTGAACAGTTGGCTCTGGAAAAGAACGAGATCTTAACCATCGCCGGACATATT
Source organism: Amphibalanus amphitrite (assembly GCF_019059575.1). Taxonomy (NCBI): domain Eukaryota; kingdom Metazoa; phylum Arthropoda; class Thecostraca; order Balanomorpha; family Balanidae; genus Amphibalanus; species Amphibalanus amphitrite. The sequence goes on along the minus strand of NW_024882710.1, from coordinate 10,164 downwards.
GGGTTTCTTCTATGCGCCGGCCGAGAGGGGGGGGGGGGGGGGGTACGACCCCTTCCCTCTGCTGGAGCTAGCGCGTCGCAGAAAAAACGAGCGTGTGCGCCGTTACGAGACACAGTTATTGACACCCGATTTTAAGGTCTTAGGTCAACCGTTGACCTCTTAGGTCAGGTCAAGTGCCATAAGGCATGGGTTCAGTTTTTGACGAATAACTTGGCCAAAAGCGGCCGCAGAGCCGCGATTTTGACATCATCGTGTTCGCTTTGTTGAGATGTGTCGAATGATATACTTTTTGTTGGGGTAAGGTCAACTTAAGGTGTTGACCTCAGGTCACGGTCAGGTCACGGCTTCCAGGTCACGAACTTTGTCGAATGAGGTCATGTCGCATATCTTTTGATTTGGCAGGTCTTCTGAAGTCCATTGCTGGCTCTCCCGACTTGCTAGTTCAATTGGATAAGGAGTTATTGACGAAAATCTAATATGGACCTAGTGAAGTCATAAATGACGTCACGCAAGGTCAACAATGCAAAAGTGACGCATCAAACTTGCAAGAAGTGCATGAAATCACGATTCGATGTGCTTGGGATTGGGATAGCCTGAGATCTTTCCTGACGCCAAAATAGCAGTTTTTATTTTTCCCCATTGACTTGAAATGGTGAGGTCACGTAACCGACCTTTCGTCATGTGACCTTTAGGAAAAATCTGAGATATACAAGTTGTGAGACCTCTAGAGGATACTAGGTCCTGTAAGTTTAATCTCCTTGTGAAAGCTCCTCTGGCACTGAGAGCGTTGCGAAGTTGCGACCTCTGTAGATCGTGCAGAGGTTCACTTCTGACGCCATAGGTTAATGACCTGACCTGACCCGAAAATGCGGCTGGTGTCAAAATATAACCTGCCGATTTTCAAAATTCGAATGGCATTCGATTCCTTCAACGTGATCTACAATTTGAAGAAAGAAAGTCCCAAAAACGCAAATAGGGGGCAGTACCTAGGGGATAAAAACTGCACATTTCAGATGCCTTTTCAACTCCTCACCACGGCCCTGTTTTTCAACCAATTTTGACGCAACTACTGCCGATTAAAGCAGGATGAATCAGAAATTGACATGCCTTACAAAAATAAGCATTTCGAAAAATCATAGGCGAATACAGGTTATGGAATTTGGAGGCACATGGAATACATAATCAATCGGATGTTTTGTTGGTGCTGTCACCAAAACGGGCTGGCAAATTAATAATCTTATTATAATACAAAAGCGTGTGATAAAATGACTGAAATTAGATTGAATATTCATAGGCGGCGTCAGGGCACCGAAGGTGGGAGGTGACATTGACCTCTCCTTTTTCCTGGAACCGCATATGATCCGTTTCTTGTTCACTTCTAAAGCTGTTATACCTACAAATAATGTTGATATGCCTACATAATGAATAATTACAGTTATAATGCATCAGCATCGTGATCTTTAACCAAATGACTCGCTTCACAAATTGGACCTCCCGATTCCCCATGCCCTGGAACCGCTCCTGATAAAGATATCAACTTAAAATGTCCAGGAAAAGTGCCCACTGCCCAGCTTAGTTTTAAGAAAGCTCAGAAAATTTCAGCATCATAGCTCCAGCCGTTTCGAAGACATTACCGAAAAGCATCAGGGATGGATGTAAACACCCCCCCCCCCCTGCCACTAATATGGTTAGCGGAACATCCGCTCTTTACCAATCGTGCGGCAATCGGCGATAGTTCTTGAACAGATCTTCACTCGTCGGCGGCCAGTCGTTACCTATCGCATGACGTACTCATGGCTGTCACCGAGTTTCGCACGTCATTCGTGCGATTCATGCCCCAATTTTTTCTTGGTTCAGCAAACTTCGTACGATGGTCTGCCACCTCTTGTGCGATTAGTCGTACGATGATTGCCGACCCGTTATATATGTGACCGTACTTACGATGGATCTGCAGCATTCGGTGATGGTCGGCGGTGGTCGGCAATGATTTGGGTCGTGGGCGGTCGTAAGTGGTCGCAACGCCTAGTGGGACCGGGGCTAGGCGAATTGAACGTCCTGCCGCGTGGGCTGCGAAGTGGGGCGACCTGCGTCACGAGCCCGCTGGAATTTTGGTGGGCGCTAAATGTCGCCATTTTAGAGGGTTATTTTTAAGACCGATGAGGCAGTCTGGGTGTTGGGTTTCTCTGAAATGTTTGTGCCCAGGCGTAATTTGGGTGGTTATGAGTTTCGCATTAGACTTCTGTCATGTTTCCGACACCATCCCCCTGACACAAACCACTTTCTTGCCTGAGTGACGAGCTCTGAAATGATGCTGGGGCTTTCATGGCTCTTTATGCCGGTGAGTTCTGATTTCTGAACACGCGGCTCATCGGCCAGTGGAGGGAAGGGGAGGGTGCGCTCCGACACGCTGCCGGCGCGTGATCCGGTGCGCTCATCCAGACATCGAGGTCACGAGCGACGATCCGTGCCTGGTGCAACACCGGCCAACGAGCCGCTCAAATGACCCCGGTAATGACCCTGCCCGAACGCCGCCCCTCCCCCCCCCTCCGCGCCGGGTCGGCGGGGCAGCCGGCGACGGCCGGGTGTCGGTAACGACTCGGTCCGACTGTGTAACGACGCGGCCCGCTGGCACAACAACGTCGCTCAGAAGTCGCCTTGATTGATGACCTCTGGCGAGTCTTGACGTTATATTTGTAATTTCATACCGTCGTCCGTCGGTCGGGGCTCATATCCGCCGCGGCGTCGTCCGCTGGCGGCTCTGGCCGGTGACCCTGAGAGTAGTTCGACCGTGACGTGCCCCCCTGTCACTGTGCCGGGTCAGAGACCGCCCTGCGCTGCACGGTCTGTTGATGGGAGTACGCTAGTATCTGTCTGCTGGGGTGGTGCGGCAGTCCCCGGGTGGTGCTGACAGCGCGGCGCGCAAATACGCCGTTCGGGAAATATGAGGCCTGCTCGGCCGCAGCTGGGGTAAACTAGGGGTGGGTCGAGCCTTAGTCCTGTTACCAGAAACGATTGTGTAGTATCGATCAATTCGTTGCGACTGCCCTTGAATTATTGAATTTTAGGGCGGTGACCTTGATGTGTGGCTTGTCGGTCATGTTTATCATCATCGAATGTGATCTGTTTTACTTAGTCTTGCTCAGGGATTTTAAATGTTTAAAATTGTATTCTATTGCATAATATTACATGTTACAGGACTCCAGAAGCTGGTGATAAAAATCAGTTTGAACTGCAGAAGCGGAAGGATAGGCGTGCGTAGAGTTTCTTCACTCGACACAAAATGTTTCCTGAGTTGGTGGTGCACGTACCCCCCCCCCCCTCCCCCGTAATTAACCGCCCTGTCCCTCAGACACGTCTGAAACAGACGTGCTTGGCACCACGGTAGAAATCAGATGGCGAACACATGTGGCTACAGCGACGTTCCATACGATCCTTGCTCTGCTGTATGCTAAACAGATGCTATACAATGGGCGCTGCCCTCTACATGCGGAAGCATCGCTGAACAATCGCCCATCTATAAATCCATCTCCAGCTCTCCAGCTCTCCACCGTGGGCTGTAGACCCTGATAAGGACTTAGAGCCCCACGAGACGAGCAGCCATTTGTTGGACCCAGACAGCGGAGGGGACCGGCGCACCGCCGTGCCGGCTCGGCGCTATTTATAGACAAACGATGATCTATACAGCGGCTCCGGTCTGCGTGTAGGCTGCGTACGGACTGCGTGCGGAGACCGATCGATCCCCTCTGGCGCCGGCGCACGCCGGGGTGGACGATCCGTGGGCGAGGTAATGATCTGTCACGGTGAGAAAATGGAGCGGGAGGCATTACGTGGCAACTACAGGGGCGTGTGTTGTGGGAGATATGCTGCTCCTTTTTGATAACCGACGCATTCAATTTCGTATCAAGTGGTATTCTATGCTGTTGTGTACTTATTCTCCGTTTTTTTTTTTTACTGCTAAGTATGCTATTTGTTTTCCATCTCTGCATCTTTCGTCACTCATCTTACCCCGTCCCCGTTCTTTTCCGGCTATCATTCTCCTCTCCTCTCCCGTCAGCACCTCACCGCTCTCTCTCTGTGTCGCTCTCTCCCCCCTCTCTCTCTCTCTGTGTCGCTCTCTCCTCTCCCCGCCGCTGTTGCCGGTGCCGTGCTCCGTGTTGTTTTGCTCGTCCCGTCCCGCCAGCACTGTGCGCGGCGCGGCTCCGTCCTATTCCTGTCGGGCCGCCCCGCTCGCTCGCTCGTGGGGCGGCTCACCATGGGCGGCGGACAGCTGCCGGCCGGCGCAGCGCCGGCGCAGAGCGGGGGGAGGGAGGTCGAGTGCGTGCCACCCTCTCACGCACAGCCCGCGCGTGTCGAAGGGGAGGGGACGGGAGGGAGCGGGGCTAAATTGGGCCGGAGCCCAGCCAGCTGACGCCCGGCCGAGGGGACAGAGCAGGGCAGAGTGCAGAGCGGATAGAGCGGGGCAGAGGGCAGAGCAGAGGGCAGAGCAGAGGGCAGAGCGGCGGCGGCCCATCTGGAGGCGGCGGCGGTGAATGATGATAGCACACAGCGGGATAGGATATCGGACGGAGGGAGTCTCAGGAAGGGTGATCGCGGCTCCGGCGGCTCCGACTATCGATTCCTGGTCCGCCTGGGGTTCTGCGGGGAATCAGGGCCAGTCATGCTGCTTGGATAATGTGCAGTTTGGAGATAGATGCCGGCTGCTAATCTTCGTTATCTGAGACGTTATCATCATTGGTGTCTTGTGGGGATGATAGTTAGGGTGCTGGTGCTAATACAGGCTAACTCGTCCAAATGACCTCCTTGGATGATGGACGTTGCGGCGCCCCGCCAAATGTAGTCCACTCTTATCATCAGCATCATCATTCATCACCAATCACCATTATAACCATGTCGTGACCAAACAATGCTGACTGGTGCCTCTGGTTATCTAGCGAAGGCACCGTTATTTTCGCCCAGGAAGTTTAGGGCGATTACTGAGCCGGTCGATTCCATTGTTATCCCTTGTTGGGCTACCTTTGTGTACGCCGGGGTTTCGTGAAATATACAACAATGAAATATACATTCTGCGGCGGTTCGTGTCGGTCGAAGTCCTATCGAGTGGCCGGGCCGAGCAGGGGAGCTACCCCGTGCGAGTGCCGTGCGAACGATCGACACTGGATGCCGCACACCAGCACACAAACACACCTACCTTACCAAAATCAGCGGCGGCATCTTGCGTCAGGTGTCGCTACGGAGAGCGTGTTTTGAACGCCAATCCTTGGCGCCACACGGCCTAATCAGCGGCTCCTGTTATCGGTCTGCTATCTGGTCCGCCGCTCCCGGCGCCGTCACTCGACGCTCTCAGACGGAGAAACTGGGCCACCTGTACTGAGGCGCAACCATTGGCTCGCTCTGGGCTGAAGGAAGGGTGGGAGACTCATGTAGTGAGGCGCACCCACTGACTCGCTGTGGGCTGGACTCTGGAGGAAGGGTGGCTGGCTGCGCCCGTGGTGTTGACTGAGCCGGGTCTCCCCCGGCACGCCGGCGTGTTTGCGTGGTGTGGACCGGTTATCGACCCTCGTTTGAGGGGTTTCCCGTCCCCTAACGATCGTTACGCAGAGTGCGACGAAACGACTATGTTCAGATCACACTTCGATGTACGGCGATCATACTAGTTTTCATAACGTCCGGGTGTAAATCGTTTCATACATCACCAAATCGTTTCGTACATTCCGAACCCGGAATCTGCTGCCGCCCAGGATTGCTTTGGTGAAATGGGGCGGATGCGCCATCCGGGGTGCTCAGTCCACGCCCAGGTGGCCCCAGGTGGCCGCAGGTGGCCGCTGGGTACTTGAGCCCCCATCTCTGACCCTCTCCCAGCGACAATGAGGGGCGCTCTTGGCGTCGCCAGAGCTCCGCGACATTGTGTTTGGCGTCGGTTCTGACGCGACGGCGCCGATTTGTGACGCCGGGTGGGCGGGGGTGTTTCTCCACGCCCGTCCCTTCGTTCCGGATGTGGGGAGGCCATGGGGCCATCCAGGTGGTAGGCTGGCGACAGGGGCCAGGGCGTGGTCCGCCGCTACATTATACAGCAGCTGACGTTACCGCCAAATTGTCCCATTGGTGATTGTTAGTGTCAGAGCTGTACCGTGTCGTTTGTTTAGTAAAATTAATGGCCGTACTCAAATTACTCGCTACTGCAGCACGAACGGGTTCCGGCACTAAGCTGGTTGAATGACACGGGATCGGGTCGATGCGATTTGCAGCAGCGACGTATAAGTCGCGCTTTGGCCCTCGAGCCGACTGTGTGTAACGTGGAACAGCCTCACACCTTACATGGAGCCGACAGTGATGGACCGATCGCGTCTCGCTATGTTTGACACAGAGGCTGGTGTATTGGTGGCTGCGCCGAGCTTCCCCGAACCTGGCAGATGATGTGACTGCCTGGAGGCTGGTCACATCCGCTGTGGCCGACGAAACCGGATAACACAGCGCAGGTTTGAGAGTTAGATGTGATATGAGGCACGCGATGGCCTCAGTAAGTAGGTTGAGAGGGCGTCGAGAACCCTGGGATCACTCCGCCCCTCATTGAACGTGATGCCATGGCTCCCGTTTTCTGTATAGCCGTCTTCCAGCCTATTGATGCGATTCTATTATATCGTGCGACACAGCGCGCCCTGGCGCTGCGAACGACAGCTCTCCATCACCATATCTTCTCGTCCGCTTCGAATTGGGTCAGTTCGGGGTCGTTCGGGTCGTTCGGGGGTCGTTCGGGGCAGAATCCATCGGCTGTCCCTGAGGACCAACTCGTGGGAACGTTCTCCGTCTGTCTCCGCGCCCTCCACTGTGAAGTGCCGGTCTCCGTCCGCCTGCAGCCTCCATGAGACCGCTGGAGCCCCACATGGTCCGCTAATAGCGTGCCTCCCCAGAGCGCGCCTCGGCAGAGTTTGTTTGGAGAACAGATCTGGAAGACGTGTCCCGCTGTCACGAGGACACAGCCTGGGAGCGGGACAAGCGCCGGGCTCCGGCTCTGTGGAACACGCACCTAAATGGCAGCGATCATGCGGAAGCGTTTACATGAGGGCGTTTCTCTTGTGTATGTTTAGACGCATTCATTCTGGGTATCGTTGTTCAGTACTGATGTGGCGATTAGGTAAAAGTATGAAAAATGTGCTCCCTTTCATCGTGAATAAATTCTGGCTCCCTGCTGGCGGCTATGTAATTTGACCTCGCTTTTCTCGGACAATGCCCAATCAGAACGAAACTGTGTCTAGTGCCGAGCCATGCTGAGCCTTGCTCCCTATAGGACATTGTTCGTCCGTGTTGTGGAATTCCTTCTTTGAAAGACCTCATCGCTCACCATGCGAGAAAAAGTGATGCTTAGAGGTCAAAAGAAGTTCATAGGTGCTTCATTGGTGCCGGCCTGACGATTTGACCTGAATACCTACTTGTAATAACACACTTACCTACCCATGTTCCTTGACGATATTCTTTGGCGCAGTGTGGTTTGTTCAGTCAGTAGCAGTTTCGGAAACACAAGTCTGTAGGCTGAGAATCTGATAAGTCACTTTCGCAATCACTTTGCATAAATATAATTTACCATGTACAGGTCTCGCGGGTTTTAGCGGTAGGTCGCTCGGCGAGCGGGAGGGCAACCAGTTCCGCCTCTGTATCGGTGACCATTTGCTCCGCCCAGTTACTCGCGAGCGCGTACTACGGCACATAGTAAAGTGGGGAGGGAAGGGTAAGAGTGGCAGCCTGCGTAGAGGCTAGAACCGGTTTCAATCGTCTGGGCCGGCGACACGGCATGCGGTCAGGGGACGGGGAAAGGTCAGAGGTCACTCACAATGTGCAGTACCGCGTCCCGTCCTCTCTGCGTGCTGACCAGCGCACGACCTCGGCCGTTGGCCAATCCGCATTGAACGGTCAAGGCCACCAGTAGCCAGCGGGCGGGGTGAGCCGGCAGCGTGCCGATCCATAGGTAGTCGTTCAAAGTTTTAGCCGCTTACCATTGCATTGAGGCTGGGAGACGACTGTAATGTTATTTCTTGGGAACAGTTCTGTCATTTAAGCCGCGCCCCATTAGGGTCTACCGAGCATCGGTCCCATGGGGGGAGCATTTTGTCACCCCCCCCCCTAAGATATCGAGAACCACGCAAAATAGCGACAAGAAGCAAACGGTGTTCGATGGCCCCAACGAGGAAATACCTTTTGGCTCAATTTCATTGACGTCGGTCAAACCGGGCGATGACGTCACAGGTCAAATGTCGAATTTTCACCGTTTACAGGCATTTCAAGAAATGTGTTGCAAAATCGAGTGAAATGCATAATAACACGGAACAAAAATGATAGACGAACGCGTTTCGGCTAAATAGCTGTCATCAGCTACTTAGCCGAAACGCATAATTTAATAAACACAATTTTAATAACAACGCATAATTTAATAACAAACGCATAATTTTGTTCCGTGTTATTATACTTGTCTCAACTGAAATACAATAGTAAAATGCATGTCATTCATGGATAAGGAATCGATGAATGACAGTTTTCGATGGGAAATTGTTCGTCAAACAATCAAACACATATTTTGCTATTTGGGGTCATCGATACCAGGTTAGGTCACAGAGGTTAGGTCACTGAGGGTCACAATATGAAAATAACTATTATGTGATGCATGTTTTCTGGTCCATTTTACATGACAAATGCGATTATGTGGGTCAGGCAGCCTTTGGGGCCAGTTTAGGTTATGTTCTGGTAAAGGTCAGGTAAAGGTCAGGTCAAATTTCTAATTTCATATTTCTGCATGAAATGGGTATCAATTTGATGCAGCTCGTCACGGGGAGTCTAATGGTGGTCTTTGTTTTGCGCTACGTGGTCCAGAATTGCTAGAAGTTGAGTTAAAAATTGACGTCATCAATTTTGAATATGTTTTTCGCTATAACTTGGCCAAAAAAGGAGGTATCGATCTACAATTTGTTATGTAGATCGAAGAAAGCAGGGATTATCATATATATTTCGTTCTTTTTAACTCGAAAACTTTTTTTTATTTTTTTTTGAACAGACCAATTGTTTGATTTGGGGGGTCAAAGGCTCAAAGGTTTGAAAATCCCAGATTGGAGTTTTGTAGCGCCGTCTTTGCTCTACACGACCAGATAGAGAGCTTTGAAGTTGCTTGTTAACAGTAGCTTTTGTGAGCGTTTCAAGATTTCATGTTTTTTGCTCATTTTTGCTCGAACATGACCTCAGTTTGACCTCAATAACTCCTGACCTGAGGTAATCTAAGACTTGAAATTTTGTGTGAAGGTGTCACATTGATGCCCGGCAAGCTACTGAAAATTTAGCGGGGCTGCGCGCCGCCGTTTTCTTGCTATTCAGGAAAATGCATAGGAGGGCTATATTGCCCATCCCCCCACCCCCCAGCGGGGTGAGGATTAACCGTGACCTGCTGAGGCTGGAGGTCGTTTCACAACAAAGCTTTGTTTTCTGCTGCACTTTATTTCCAAAACTTTGTCACAAATTGACCAAGAAATATGTTGCATGAATGATATTGCAGTATTAATAAAAGGATACTAGGCGTAAAAATTTAAGTAACATCACTGTATGCTGATTTTTTGCGTTATTTTTAGAACAAAATCGATGTGAGCCACTAAAAAAGTAAAACATAACATTGTTTATAAAGAAATATGCCATAACTCGCACCCATATCGGCGTTTTCGCAGGCGCTAGCGGTTGGGTGGGATGAATCGGCTTTTTTGGCCACAGTTGATCGGCCCACAGTTGATCGGCTTTTGATCAACTAGAGCTTCTTGAAAAGAAGGAGCATGTTGCACGTGACGAGAGGAAGCCGATGATACCCTTATAGATCATAGGTCATTCGTTGACCATAGGTCATGCATTGATATTCCAAGTCAGTTTAATGACCCAATAGTCGGAAGGGTCTAGACCTGCCTAGAAGTTTTTATCGTGAGCTTTTATGGAGCTTTCGGAGAGAGAGAGAGAGAGAAGAGAGATAGAGAGAGAAGAGAGAGAGAGAGAGAGAGAGAGAGAGAGAAGAGAGAGAAGAGAGAGAGAGAGAGAGAGAGAGAGAGAGAGAGAGAGAGAGAGAGAGAAGAGAGAGAGAGAGAGAGAGAGAGAGAGAAGAGAGAGAGAGAGAGAGAGAGAGAGAGAGAGAAGAGAGAGAGAGAG